>NC_083103.1:41100511-41400511 GCF_949774975.1 Lagenorhynchus albirostris
GGAATGTCTTTTTTTTTTTCCCTCTAAATATAATGGCTTTAATATAAAACTATATGTTAGAAAGAAGGGCCCATTTGTACATGCATCAAATTTTTCTTATGGGAAAACAGGAAAGTGTCAATACTTCAGTGCTTAGAAAAAAGTGAGAACAGTAAATCAGGGCTCTTTCTAGAGAAACCTTCCAATTGTTCAACTATAATTGTTTCATCTGAGAAAACCAACTGGATTACAGGATGGCTCTTTCCCACAGCAATCTAAAACGACCTCTTTTCATGTACGTATAGAAAATATATGTGTTAACCAATTTGGAAGAAAAGCAAAATCCTGATTGTAGGATTCCTCAAATTTCCTTTTTTTCAAGCTGCATTCAGTAAGAGCATGGGGGCTTCAGAGTCTCTCAGGCTGCTCTTAGATCAATGATCCTTTCTGGGACCAGGATGGAGGGCTGGCATTCCATGGGAAGGGTGTAAGGCACCTGCTGCTACAGCAGGGAATTAACAAATGAGATACCATACTTGCCACCTAAAGGTTTCTTTAAACTTTGAATATTTGGATAACACAAACCAAGGCTGTACCTAGATTTTCCATTTCTGTAAGTCACATTTTAATTTAAAAATTTCTGTTCTGCAAATCTCCATATATTAAGATACTGCAGAATTTATATCATGGTATCATGGTATCTTCTCAAAAGGAAGAGAAAAAACAGTTCTTCATAGGGAGGTTCTTTTTTGTGTGTGTCTTAAATGTCAATGATCACAAAAACTTCTGGCTTCTCTTCATTATAGACCTGCATTGCTGAATATGTTATTGCCTTGACTTCAGTTCCCTGAGGGTGCTTGGACAATGAGAATTCTTCTCCCCACCCAATTGACCGTAATTTGAAATTTCTTTGATCAATATTAAGTACTTTTACTTCCCGGGCTATGAAGAATTCATCAGCACTGAATTTATAAAGCCATTCATTCAAAAAGTGAAACAGAAGAGATTGTAAGTCATCTCCTTGGGTTTCTACTTCTGTTGCTTGGAGGGGCTCCACTGTCCCAGTATCTGTCATATAACCAAACATGGCCATTGCACATTGCTCAAATGCTTCCTCCAGGGTATCTCCCCATGCGTGTAACTGAACATCAGCTGTATGATCCAAATACTCGTACTTCCGATTGACTGGAGGATACTTGGCCTTGATCGCCTTCTGCTTCTCAGTCAAATTGTAATCTCTAACATTTTCCCCTTCCAGCGCCATGATTGCGGCTTGGGCCCCAAACTCAACTTCCGCCCTTCGTCAGCCGGACTTCGGCCCGGACTTACAACTTCCGCCCTAGACTCCGCCCCTTGACACACACCCTTAAAGGGCCAGGACTCCATTCTCGAGGACTTACTTAATCCCCTAAGACTTCCGTCCTAGGTCCCATCGCTTGGAGATCTTTAAAAGTCCAAGGCCTCATTTTCTGGGTTTGCTTCATCAATAGTTCTAAGAACTAAGGGAACAAATAAATTGGAGGACCTAGGAGCAAGGGACACTTGAATTAGACATCTCGAGGTCTGATAGAAGCCTTTTCTTGCAGCCTCACCCCCAGAGCTGACAACTAGACCCTAAAACATTTTAGACTCCTCATCTAAAGTCCTACTTTGAAGGGATCGCTAGCTTCAAGAAAATGCTGGATGGAATGTCTTATAAATATCAATTAAATCTATCTGGCCGATTGTGTCATTTAAAGCTTCTGTTTCCTTATTTATTTTCATTTTGGATGATCTGTCCATTGGTGTAAGTGAGGTGTTAAAGTCCCCCACTATTATTGTGTTACTGTCGATTTCCTCTTTTAGAGCTGTTAGCAGTTGCCTTATGTATTGAGGTGCTCCTATTTTGGGTGCATATATATTTATAATTGTTATATCTTCTTCTTGGATTGATCCCCTGATCATTATGTAGTGTCCTTCCTTGTCTCTTGTAACGTTCTTTATTTTAAAGTCTATTTTATCTGATATGAGTATTGCTACTCCAGCTTTCTTTCAAGTTCTATTTGCATGGAATATCTTTTTCCATCCCCTCACTTTCAGTCTGTATGTGTCCCTAGGTCTGAAGTGGGTCTCTTGTAGACAGCATATATATGAGTCTGGTTTTTGTATCCATTCAGCAAGCCTGTGTGTTTTGGTGGGAGCATTTAATCCATTTACATTTAAGGTAATTATCGATCTGTATGTTCCTATGACCATTTTCTTAATCGTTTGGGGTTTGTTTTTGTAAACAAAGAAATCGTTTTCTTCTCTTGTGTTTCCCACTTAGAGAAGTTCCTTTAGCATTTGTTGTAGAGCTGGTTTGGTGGTGCTGAATTCTCTTAGCTTTTGCTTGTCTGTAAAGCTTTTGACTTCTCCATCGAATCTGAATGATATCCTAGCTGGGTAGAGTAATCTTGGTTGTAGGTTCTTCCCTTTCATCACTTTAAGTATATCATGCCACTCCCTTCTGGCTTGTAGAGTTTCTGCTGAGAAATCAGCTGTTAACCTTATGGGAGTTCCCTTGTATGTTATTTGTCATTTTTCCCTTGCTGCTTTCAATAATTTTTCTTTTTCTTTAATTTTTGCCTATTTGATTGCTATGTGTCTCGGCATGTTTCTCCTTGGGTTTATCCTGTATGGGACTTTCTGTGTTTCCTGGACTTGGGTGGCTATCTCCTTTCCCATGCTAGGGAAGTTTTCAACTATAATCTCTTCAAATATTTTCTCGGGTCCTTTCTCTCTGTCTTCTCCTTCTGGGACCCCTATAATGTGAATGTTGTTGTGTTTAATGTTGTGCCAGAGGTCTCTTACGCTGTCTTCATTTCCTTTCATTCTTTTTTCTTTATTCTGTTCTGTAGCAGTGAATTTCACCATTCTGTCTTCCAGGTCACTTATCCGTTCTTCTGCCTCAGTTATTCTGCTATTGATTCCTTCTAGGGTAGTTTTCATTTCAGTTATTGTATTGGTCATCTCTGTTTGTTTGTTCTTTAATTCTTCTAGGTCTTTGTTAAACATTTCTTGCATCTTCTCGATCTTTGCCTCCATTGTTTTTCCGAGGTCGTGGATCATTTTCACTATCATTATTCTGAATTCTTTTTCTGGAAGGTTGCCTATCTTCACTTCATTTAGTTGTTTTTCTGGGGTTTTATCTTGTTCCTTCATCTGGTACATAGCCCTCTGCCTTTTCATCTTTATCTTTCTGTGAATGTGGTTTTTGTTCCACAGGCTGCCGGACTGTAGTTCTTTTTGGTTCTGCTATCTGTCCTCTCCCTGCTAATTAATTTACTTTAAAATATATTTAGAGAGTTCCCTGGTTGCCTAGTGGTTAGGATTCCAGGCTTTCAGTGCCGTGGCCTGGGTTCAATCCCTGGTCAGGGAACTGAGGTTCTGCAAGTTGTGCAGCCCAAAAAATAAAAATAATAATAAAATAAAATATATTTAAAAATAAGATGGATTAATGGTTAGTTAGATGAATCTTAATAGATGGATAAACATGTGGTAATGAAATGTTAAGAGATGGATAGTCAAGTATAATAAAATGCTAATGCTAAGATCTAGGTGGTGGATATATAGGTGTCCTGTAAATTTTTTTCAACTTTCTTGTATGTTTGAAATTTTTCTTATTGAAATTTAGGGAGTGGGGGGGAATTTCATACCTGGGCCTCAGTCTCAGAGATTCTCATATAATTGCTTGTGTTTGGGCCTGGACATCAGAAGTTTTCAATGTTCTGTGGATGATTCCAATGTGTGACCAGGGTTGAGGACCACTGCATTAAAAGCATGCTATGAGATCCCAGAGCCAGGGTGAGCAGAAATGAGCACGGGTTAAGCAGGAGAGGTGGAAAAAGAGGGGAAATTTCTAGGTGCATATCAGAGGTGGGGCCTCCAGGCTGGGGTCTTAAGTGCTTTCTGTGGCTGGACAGGCAGATGGGCCAGCTCCATGTAAAGGAGGAGAAGCAGCTGCTCAGCGGGCCATTGAGAACATGGGATTGGTCAGCATTCTCCTAAGTTCTTAATACGGGACTGAGCAGTTTATACTGATGTGTTTAATTTTGCATGATTCATCCTTTGCAACGTTTCCTATAGCTTTAACTAAGAGCGTCCATTCCTTCAGAATGATACTTTTAGTGTGTAAGCTCCCTTTAACCCTTGGGAAGTATAAGATCCATTTTCAACATGTATATATATATATATATATATATATATATATATACATTTTCTTGTTTTATTAACTCGTCTTTAAACCATTTTTATGGAGATGAAGAGATGAGTCTGTTGAAGCAGAAGAAAATGTTATAACCTGGGTGTCCTTGGGCTCATGGGTCAGCAGGGGGAGGACAAGAGAAAGCTAGTCCTGGGTAAGACAGGGGCCAGTGATCAAGCCTAGCTGTTAGGCTTGGAAATTTGACAACTCCAAAGAAGCTACTCTAACCCAATTAACCAGTAAAAATGGTAACTGACCCTCCCCAGAAAACTGATATCTGCACTGCCCAATTACAATATGCCCTCTGCAGTAGTACAAATGTTTTCTGTAACCCTTCTTCCACTCCCAGCTATTTTAAGTCTTACTCTGGGGTTATAGTGGTGTGTAAGGTTGTTTGTCTCTATGGTAAATGATCCCAGTCCATTTAACCATGTGAAAGGAGTCAGGAGCACTAACATCTGATCCCTTGTCATGGGACCCTAGCCTGGCTCAGTACAAGTGTCAGCTGGAGACAGAACAGGGCCCAAGGGCAGAGGCAGAATGGCAAATGAGGAAGAAGACCAAAGGTCAGTCACAGAGCAGCTGTATCACAGGTGAGATCTAAGGGGAAACTGCTGGACTAAAAGCAGGAAGCAAACAGAAGTTCAGGAACCAGAGGCATGCAAGAACACATCAGGAAGGGGTATGCAAGACAGGAAGAGAATCAGAGCTTTGCCTATGAATGAGCCTCATTCTTTTTGGGAGCTCGCCCTATGGTGCTTGGGTGAGCAGGAAGGAGTTAGGAAATGCAGAGTGGGACAAATCTTTAAAAAAAAAAAAAAAACCCAAACCATATTATCACACAGCCCATTAGCTGAAGTTCATTTTGCTGACCCTGAGCCATCCAGAAGAGGTTAAATGTGGTATCTCCCATATCAAAAGTCAGGGAAGTATATAAAACATTTTAGAAAACTCTGAAAATAATATGGTTAAAAAAAAAAAAGAGGTCCTTTTACCGTTGAAGGGTAACTTTCAGCTGCCAGGAAAATTCACATATATGTAATCCCACATTGCCCCCATAAATCTAGGCAGCTACGGCAGTAATTCAGAAAAGTGGAGGCATAGCTTTTTAACTTCATTTCTCCCAGCTAGAGTGACAGCTATTTTCCTTTCTCCCTCATTTTGGAGTTGTAAACTATATTAATATCCTTATATAACTTTGATCCAATTTAGAAATTTTGAAAACTTTCAAGGAAGGACTACAATGGGCTGGCATAACTCATGTGCTTATTTGCTATGTCCAAGGGCCTGTGACACTGTAATTGGCCCTGCTGCGTTCTATCACTGAGGAGTAGGAGAGAGGAGGGATTGGGGGGTAGGAGGACAGAGCCCTGAGGCCATATGGAGTAGGAAAGGAGAGCCCCAAAGGAAAGAAGCTGCTGTTTCCAGAAGTGGAAGTGTGGGAAAGAATGCTTGGCAGTTATCTACCACGATCTATCAAGCTCCCACAGGTAATGAGTGAAATAGCAGGGACCTGAAACCATGTTTTTTTTTCCCCTCCTATTGATGTGTCTCCTTTGCTGGGGAAAACATTTACAATTGCTGCCAAACTCCCAGTGTTCCACTCTGTCTGCCCTCTCTCTTACCCTGCTTTTACCCCCAGCCTGGAGTCCGCTTGGGTGGAAATGCAGCATATAATGGGCCCAGAGTTAATCATCTGCAGGTTTCACCTGATAAGTCACAGCATGTTTGCTACGCTCCTTCCGAGAGTCAACAGCAGCTGTGGGGATGTACCGAGGGTGGCCTATGGCTTTCAGAGCTCTGGCCCAGATGGGAGGCAGTGTGCCGGGAACCTATCTGAACACCACCATCTGGAGTGCCTCTGTTGCCCTGAAGGCACTTGTCTGCGTCTCCAATGGACACAGCTTAGAGATGCCAAAAAATGAGCCAAGTTCGCTGGATGGACAAATGGCCTGACGTCAGTGGAATTTGCTCATAATTTGGGCCTCATGTGTGATGTACTGTCTGAACTCAAAGAGCTATCAAAACAGTCAGGGAGGAAGAGAAGAAGGAAAAAGGCAAGGTGGAGGAAAAGGAGGAGGAGGAAGAGAAGTAGGAAGTGTGAGAACAGGTAGATGAGAAGGAGGAGGAAGAGAAGTAGGAAGTGTGAGAACAGGTAGATGAGAAGGAGAAGGAAGAGGAAATTAGGAAATGGCCAGGAGCTGTGGGAGGACAGGTTCAGCTTTTGACTCCTGGGGCCAACAGTCCTTGTTAGTTTGTTGAAGGCATCAGTGCCAAACGAAATATGGCCTTTTAAAGCACTGAATTACGTGAGTGCAGAGCTGTTAAAATCAGTGTAGCAAAAATCCAGCTGGGTTTGGCCAGTGCCACAAAGTACAAAATGATGATCACTTGCTCTGCCAAGACCCAAGGTTCCCCAGACGTGGTGGCCTGAGCAGAATTATTTGAATATATGTTCATTCTTTAAAACAAGGAATTTGCTATTAGGAAATAGACATCTGTTGTTTTTTTTCTTGCTCTGGGTCCCGAGGTGGATTTATTGGGAAGCTTCAGAGCCTTTGACTTGCATGGGTCCCTGTAAGGGCTGGGAGACTCTAGGAGTTAGAGATTGCTCTAGATGGGGAGAGGAAACCACGTTACAATCAAGAGGCATTTAAACATAAGCATTTCTGGTCAATTGCCTGAAGAGACCTCAGCAGAAAAGAACTGAATCTCCAATATTTCAGTAACTTGTTGCGACTTATTTTCTCATTCTAAACAAATTCACTTTCATACTTATTTTCAAATTTGTAATTTTGTATTATTTTTATTAAGGAGAGGCTGAAAATTACAAAGCTCCGGGCTTCACAAAACCCGAATCTGTCCCTGTCTGCCTCCATGGCTTTTCTTCTGGTCACCACACCTTAATTTGTCTTTGTGGAAAGGCCCTACTATTCACTCAGTGGTAGGCACGGGATCCAGGTCTAGACAAAAAGAGAGGAAGTGACTGGTTTAGGAAAAAGCATGTGATCCAATTTGGGCCAGTGAGAATTGGGGCCAGACTTTTTGCTGGATCTCTCTACCATGGTTGTTAAGTTGTGGGAATGAAAGTTTGACATTACTGTTTTGCTTCTACAAAAGGAAATTGCCTGAGAATAAAATTAGCATAGATGAAAGCAGAACTGAGAGATTAAAAAGAAGCCAAGTCCTCATGTCACTTTTTGCCCCAGAAACCAGTTGTATTGAAGCTGGTATACATAACCCTGGGCTTTTCAGATAGACAAGTCAATTAAGCCCTCTTTTTTGCTTAAGCTAGTTTGAGTTGGGTTTCTGTCATTTGTAACTGAAAGAGTCTTGACTAATACAGGTCTAGAAAAAAAATCTACTATTATTTCAGTTCAGAAAATGGTTCATTGGTGTATTTGAGTCTTTCCCCCAGCTTTATTGAGATATAATTGACATATAACATTGTGTAACAACTTGATTTGATACAAGTATCTACTGCAAAATGATTACCACAATAAGGTTAGTTAATGTATCTACCACTTCACAAAATTACATTTTTTTGTACTTGCCTCTTAATAGTTATAAATAGATAATGCTTATTGATCACTCTCATTAAGGGCTTGCATAATCCATTGTATCTTACAAGCAACCTTACAGTGTATGCACTATTATTAACATGCCCATTTTACTAAAGAGAAAATTGAGGCACATAGAAGTTAAGTAACTTGTCCAATTGGTCCACTATCACCAAAACAAGTGTCTCAGACTTGAAGCCATGTTGATCAGTCCTTCCATTTATTCAGCAAATATTTATTGAGCACCTACTAGGCACTGGGGATTTAGGGATGAATATGACATGGTTCTTTCTAAAAGCTCTCAAAGTATTGGAGGGAGGGAAGCCTGAAAAGTTTATTCTTTTAAAGAATGTGGATCTGGCCATGCAAATAAGTGTCTAATAAATATCTCTCTCGGGCTTCCCTGGTGGCGCAGTGGGTGAGAGTCCGCCTGCCAATGCAGGGGACACGGGTTCGTGCCCCGGTCGGGAAGATCCCACGTGCCGCGGAGCGGCTGGGCCCGTGAGCCATGGCCGCTGAGCCTGCGCGTCCGGAGCCTGTGCTCCGCAACGGGAGAGGCCACAACAGTGAGAGGCCCGCGTACCGCAAAAAAAAATATATATATATAGATATATATATCTATATATATAGATATATATAGATATGTATATATATCAATTCTGTGGTTGTTATTAAAACACTACAAAATCTGCATGCATATATTAATAATGATACCTTTGGTAGATGGTTGAATGGTGGCTCCCCAAAAGTTATGTCCTTGTCCTTACATCTGGCCTCTGTGAATGTTACCTGATTTGAAAATAGAGTCTTTGCAGCTGTAATTAAGTTGAGGGTATTGAGATAACATCAGCCTGTATTATCTAGGTGGGCTGTAAATCCAATGATGAATGTCCTAATAAGAGACAGAAGAGAAGAAGCAGGGACAAAGAATAAGGCAGAGATTGAAGTTATGCAGCCACAAGACGAATGTCTGGAGCCACCGTAGTTGGATGAGGCAAGGAAGTATTCTCCCCTAGAGCCTTCAGAAGGAGTGTGGCCCTGCCGACACCTTGATTTCAGACTTCTGGCCTCCAGAATGATGAGAAAATAAACAAGCTGGTGGTTGTTTTAGACCAGCAGGTTTGTGGTAATTTGTTATGGCATCCTTAGAAAACTTGGATAACTTGTTTCTAATAGGTTATGCTTAACAGTCACTTTTCGAAGAGAAGACAACTTTCAAAAGTGTTATATATGGTTATGTTATACATGGTATAATGCAAATGAATCTGGGCAAGTTAACAATCTCTCTGGGCCAATTTTCTCACTTAAAAACATGGAAATAATTCCATCACCACAAAGTGTTTAGACTATTAAATGAGATAAATGATGCCCAGCAGACAACTAGCAAAAAAGCCAGGTGCTCAAAGATGTATCCATTTGAGAACGGGACACAACACTTACTACACAGACACCCTGGTGAAACAAGGCCTCTCAGGAGAGAGCTGGGACAGTTCACATGCAGAGTCCTGGCCTATGTCAGAATTGCTTTTGCATATAACCACTTACACCCATCTGGTGTCAGCTCTTGCTCTCACCAACTAACCACTGCCCTCTCCCTCAACCTTCTCTACTTCCTGTTTACGTAGATTGCTGCTTCCTGGCCAAGGGAATTGAACAGTTTCAGCCAGACTGCATTTCCCCTGGACCTATGCCAAGACTACCTTCTCTGCTTTCCTTCTTTCATTCTGCTTTCTTCTTGTTTTAGAAGATGTCACATTAATGAGGACAAATTTCTTGCTGCTCTGAGCAATCCACAGCTAAGCAGTTGCTCCTCTTCCTGGCTGTTGAATTGAATCAGATGGACATGAGAAAAAAAATAGCAAAAATTACGTACGCATCAAGAAATCGGTCCAGCCCTGCTTGCCTCAGCCCCTCCAAGCTATTGATACTGAGGCTTCTTTCACTCAACTGTGCTGGTCACATTGCCTCCACTCTCAGGCCCAGCCCTCACCTGTTTGTGTGAATGTGTCCTGACCAAGGCCGGCAGGATAGCAGGGAGTCAAACTAGACCAGAACATCAGGTTGGAAGGCTGCTGAGATGACCTAATTTGTGATTCTCAATGTGAAATAAATGTCCAAATCACCTGAGAGGCTCTTTCAAAACAAAAAACAAACAAGCAAACACTTGGAACTGGAGGATAGGCATGGATATTTTGGGGAAAAAAAAAAAACAGATTATAATGATTTTGCCCACAAGTCCAGGTTATTATTCTTAACACAGGAGATGAGAATGTGGACTCTCGAGCCTGACTGGATTCAAATTCTAGCTTTGCCACCAATGAGCTGTGTGACATTGCACATGTTTCTTAACTTCTCTGTGCCTCAATTTCCTCATCTGTAAAATAGTAGTAATAATACCTACCTTCATCATAGAAATGTTGTGAGGAGTAAATGAGTTAACATGTGAAAAGCACTTAGACTATATAAGTGTTTGCTAGTATTACCGTTACTTCTATGTGGTTTTTATTGACCGGCTCAAGGAAAAGGAAGTTGATCAGAGGATGATATGCCCGAATGAGTGATTTGAAGATGATATAGGCAGAGGGGATGGTAGAGTTCAGTGTATGACAGTGGAAATGGGTAGTGGAGGCTGAATAGAAGACTATCATTGGAAGGAGAAAGTGGAGCAGTAGTAAAGCATATGCTGTCTGGAACTGGAGTGCCTGAGTTTAGATCCTGCTTTCGCTACTCAGTAGCAGCACAACCACAGGCAGACCTAATTGTTTCCTCATCTGTAAAATGGAGATGATAATAACAGTGACCTATCTTATGTGGCTGTCATGGAATCAAATGAGTTAATACATGACATGCTGATTTCTCAGACTAGTGCCTGGCACATAGCAAGTGTTCTCTTATCCTTAACATTTTAATTGGATATGAGAAGGTCAAAGAACTGAGGGGCCAATTGTTAGTCGGAAATTGGCATTATCCGAGACGATGGCAAAGTCTGAGGTAAACAGGAACACTGTGAACCAGTTCACATGAATGAGTGTTCAATAAATGAGTGAGATGACCAGCAGGCTGGTAATAAAGAAGTAAGGAGGAGGAGAGTGATTATAGCCAAATGGCACTAGCCTCCAAGTGGCTGAGTCTTTCACAAGAGTGTGACAGCACTTACAGGGAGCAAAGAGGACCCCAACATCATATTCTGGCCCTGAAGGCCAAGAGCTAGGGGCAACAGTCAGAGAAGGGGCTGAGGCCGTAGGAGAGTTTCCTGCCTAGGGAGTGACAGTCCACATGGAGTGTGGGAGGAGTCTGGAAGATGGAGAAAAGATGGGGGTAGAGCCACACTGCTAAACGTCACAGTAGGTGCTATGGACAATAAATGGTCTCGACTAGCACTATTCACTAGAACGTTAGGCAGTAATGGAAATGTTCTGTATCTGCACTGTCCGATATGGTAGGCACACGTGGCTATTGAGCCCTTGAAATGAGGCCAGTGTAATCAGTGTTATTAAACAATCACTGAGGAATTTTGTTAAGATGCAGAATCCCAGACCCTACCTTCCTCTACTGAATTAGAATCTCTGCAGGTTTAGGCCATGCTGCATGATCTAAGGAGGCTGGAGAAAGTGGGTATCCATGTGGTTTAAATATAGGAAAAGCTATCATATAGGGTCTGTTTGGGAAGTTTTAAACTTATTTTATTCTGAGTGACTCTGATAGTTTTTATTTTGAAAGTGTTTGGCTTGGTTGATCTAAGAAAATTTAAAACTTAAAGAATGTAAGAGTAGAGAAAATCATATTATGTTAAAGGTTAATACTAGTGTTCCTATTACGGGAGAATTAACTGCTTGAGAAGAAATATTTTGATAAATGCTAGAATCCAAAAGTGAGAGTGGGACTTCCCTGGTGGTCCAGTGGCTAAGACTCTGTGCTCCCAATGCAGGGGCCCTGGGTCTGATCCCTGGTTAGGGAACTAAATCCCACAACTAAGAGTTCCTAATCCTGCAACTAAGAGTTCGCATGCCGCAACTAAAGATTCTGCATGTGGCAACGAAGATCCCGTTGTGCCGCAACTAAGACCCAGCGCAGCCAAATAAATAAATTAAATAAATAGTAAAAAAGAAAAAAAGGGAGAGTGAAAATCCTTTCTGTGTAAAAGGGAAGATGAATCTGAGATTTGGATGGGCCTCTGGGATGGAAAAAGGGAAGAGAAAGGAAAGGGGAAAGAAGTTCTGCAAGATGGTGGTGGGCTGAGTATGTACAATGTAATAGCACCCACGCCCCACCAAAAAATGTCAAATACAGTTCACCAAATTACAAATATTCATTGAGCAAGTTATTTAACCTCTCTGTGCCTCAATTTCCTCCTTTGTAAAACAGTGGTAATGTTACTTACTACTAAGTAAGACCTATAGGCTTTTTGGTTGGGGGGAACTGGTGAAAGAGACGAGTTTTCTAGCTCTTGGGAAAACTTGGGCTGTCCTGGGGTAAATTAGAGCCAGTATGATTGAACACAGATGCCTGGAGGCAGAGAGAGTCAGGAGAGCATCAACTGCTGAAAATGCCCAAAACTCTGAGGAAAGTTTTGTGTTACTCCACATTGTGGAATCAAGTAGTTGAGGCAGTTTCATTGGGCTCTCACTGGTTAGGGAGACCTCAGCTTTCATCTGGGTTACAGCAGGAAAGAAAGCAAAACATAAAATGGCCTGTGGGTCCTGCTACTTGAATTCGCTGACCCTTAGACTGGCTGCATGAGCCGCCGTCCACTCACGGGCCTCTCTGCTAGCCTATGCCTATCTGGTCTCTTGGGGCTGGTCTGTTTATGTCCTGTCCTCTCATCCCCAGAGTGGCCTGATCAGCTCTGGTCTCAGCTCTTATCATCCCTCCCAAGTGGTGTCACAAGGATGTGTGTGGATGATAAGTGCTCTAGTCCTAGAGTCTAAGGGTTTAGGGAAGGGGGACAGCAGCGGGGCCCTGGGTGATTGGGTATCTGATTTGCCCTTGAGGGAGGCCAGATTAGTCCAGGCAGGGTCTTAGGCAAAAGTGGGGTGCAGGAGGGAGGAATAGCTTTGGGGAGCAGGGGTACAGGGTTGCCTAGAGCAGTTGGAATATAATTGAGACAGAAGGAAAAAGCAAATGTATTCCAGGAATATACGTCAGCAATTGAACCTTAGAAGCCAAATCCACATTAAGACTAAGAGAAAAGGAATGGTCAAAAATGGAAGAAGGGACCCAATTTCAGAAGCAACTAAATACAGGAACATAGCAGAAGACAGGGTGAAGGGAGGAATGGCCAAAAGGTACTGGATTTCTAGCCACAGTGCTAGGTTACATGTGGCTAAGTTATCCTCTCCTCAGTGAGAGGTAGAGGTTGCCCTGCACATGGAAACATACCTTTTTTATGTGTGTGTAGTAAGATGTACATAAGATTTACTATTTTTTAGTGTATAGTTCAGTGGCATTAAACTCATTCACATTGTAGTGCAACATCACCACTCTCCATCCCCAGAGCTTTTTCATCATCTCAATCTGAAACTCCAAACCCATTAAACAATTCCCCATTTCCCCCTCCCACCTGCCCCTCATAGCCACTGTTCTACTTTCTGTTTCTACAAATTTGACTAATCTAGGTACCTCAAATAAGCGGAATGATGAAATATTTTTCCTTTTATGCCTGGTTAATGAAACATACCTTTTTAATATCCCCTCAAAGTTCCTAAGGAACATGTCAGATGTGCCCCAGGTCATGTCTCGACTAGCTCTGCAAGTAAACCAACGACTTGCTGCTTATCCATCACGGGTTCTGATTCTTCCCTTGAGGGAGATGAATGCAGGCAAGAGGAAGGGGTGCACCTTCTCCTTTTGCATTACTTTTGCTGCCAATTTGCCTCCTGTGTTCCCCAGCCTTTTTTTTTTTAAACATTTTTATTGGAGTATAATTGCTTTACAATGGTGTGTTAGTTTCTGCTTTATGACGAAGTGAATCAGCTATACATATACATATATCTGTTCCCCAGCCTTGATCACCACTACCAATGTTAGCTCTACTTGATCACACCACAGCCCTCTTTAACCCCAAAATGGAATGAAATTGCTGCTCTAAAGAGTGAAACTGGGACTTCCCCGGTGGCACAGTGGTTAAGAATCCTCCTGCCAATGCAGGGGACACAGGTTCGAGCCCTGGTCCAGGAAGATCCCACATGCCGCGGAGCAACTAAGCCCGTGCGCCACAACTACTGAGCCTGTGCTCTAGAGCCCGCGATCCACAACTACTGAGCCCGCGTGCCACAACTACTGAAGCCCACACACTGAGAACCTGTGCTCTGCAACAAGAGAAGCCACTGCAATGAGAAGCCTGTGCACCTCAATGAAGAGCAGCCCCTGCTTGCCACAACTAGAAAAATCCCGTGCACAGCAACGAAGACCCAACGCAGCCAAAAATAAATAAATAAATAAAATATATATATATTTTTAAAAAAGAGTGAAACCTTTTTCAACAAGCCTTAGGTAGTCTGAACAAGTGTGGCATCTGAACAAGTGTGTTTGGATTCATACAGATGGCCATAAACCTCTTTTAATTAACTAACATTTGGACTGGGACTCATTCTGTGATACCGCTTACCTCAGGCTCCCTCACCTATCTGGTCTGTGCCCATGGTGAGATGGATATGTCCTTCCACTGCCCACCATCACCCCACTCTCACCCATATAGTCCTCTGCTTTTCCAGGACCAGGCTTCTGCCCTCCCCCTGGGATTAGGGCCTATTTCATCATTCCCTCTCTATTCAAAGGTATCATCCATCTGTCTAGGGTCCCAATCATTAGTTTCCATGGTCCTTTTTACCATTTCTCTTAGAAGGCCTAAGAGTCTTCATGCAAATCGACCCCTGGTGGTGGCTGTGATCTCCCAGAACTCTCAAGGTGACATGCAGTTGAGCCTCACCATGACCCATGTGACTCATGAATTTTATTTTTGAAAGAGAGGAAGGAGGGGCAAGTTGAAGACTATAGTTCCATGACCAGACACTGTCAGGGGGCTTTGCTGAAAGGCTCTTGCCTATCATAGAGGGTCAAGAGTCTCTCATCCTCAGGGTCTGAAAGTGAACACTGAAAAGGAGGAAAACACATTTTCCTTTGGCAAAAATCAGGATTCAGATCCTGACTCCTTCATCTACTAGGTGGGTGACCTTGGAAAATGATTTAATCTGGCTAGCCCACAGTTTTCTTATTTGCAAAACTGGAATAATACAGTACATAGAATATAGGGTACATCGATTTGGAATCGTAGTGGCTGTAAGAAACAGAACTACAATATAAGGGGTTTCAAAATATTTTTAAATTTTTTCTCTCACCTCAAAGTCCTGAAGTAGAGGGCTTCCCTGGTGGCACAGTGGTAGAGGGTCTGCCTGCCGATGCAGGGGACACGGATTCGTGCCCCGGTCCGGGAAGATCCCACATGCCGCGGAGCGGCTGGGCCCGTGAGCCATGGCCGCTGAGCCTGCGCGTCCGGAGCCTGTGCTCCACGACGGGAGAGGCCACAACAGTGAGAGGCCCACGTATCGCAAAAAAAAAAAGAAAAGAAAAAAAAAAGTCCTGAAGTAGAAAATACAGAGCTGTTTCACAATGTCCTCAGGGACGCAGGGTCATCTCACTGCTCTCCATTCCTTCTGTGTGGCCCTCACCCTCATGGCCCAAGATGGTGACTAGATTGCATCTGTGCTCCAGGTAGCAGGATGGACAAAGGGATGAAGAAGGGGTAAAGGGCATGTACCAATTTTGAGGAAAATTGCCAGAAGCTGCCATACAACACTTTTGCTTACATCCCATAGACACAATCACACCTAGCTGCAAGAGAGACTGGGAAATTCCAGGCAGCCTTGTGCACAGCTAAAAATTGGGAATCCTGCTACTACGAAGGGGATAAGGAATAATGGGGGGACATTTTGAGGCTCTGTTACGTAAGTTACTTATTATAAAGATTAAGATACTCCATCAATAAATGTTGGCTATTTTTTTTTTTCTTTTTTCTGGTACGCGGGCCTCTCACTGTTGTGGCCTCTCCCGTTGCAGAGCACAGGCTCCGAATACGCAGGCTCAGCGGCCATGGCTCACGGGCCCAGCCGCTCCGCGGCATGTGGGATCTTCCCGGACCGGGGCACGAATCCGTGTCCCCTGCATCGGCAGGCGGACTCTCAACCACTGCGCCACCAGAGGAGCCCAATATTGGCTATTTTTAATATTCTCCCTTGAGGGATTACTAAGGAGTAACTCAGGGAAGCAGAAATAAGAGTGTCCCCCAAATGAAGAGAAGATGTGGCTTTCATTTTATCCTTTGTTAAGATAATGACTCACCCAGACATTGTAGCCTATGAGGTGCTGACTTAAAATTTTCCAAGTTATTATCTCCTTTACTTTCTAGGGCTCGGCTCACTTTGAAAGTATCTTATTGACTCACTCTGAGCCAATCAGTGTCCTGTCTAGGCAGACTCTCAGAAGGGAGCATACCAGCAACCTAACCAGATACAGTCCCTGAAAGGGAGGACTTTCAAAAGATCTGTGTACCTCCTCATACCCACATCACCACTGTGAGTGTTTCCTTTTCTGTAGAAACTTCCACTGTCTAGTGCCCAATTAGCACCATCTCCAACATGAATCTGACTTCCCCTCTGCCAGCAGCTTACAGTCTGTCTGTGGTGCAGATAAGTTCCTGAAGATTCTTGCTTCTTCTCTGTCGCAATATTCTTGCATCACTCACTAACTGAGATGGTCTCTTTCATTCTAGAGAACACCATCCCTCCCAAAGCCCATGATCACATTGAGTGGATAACCAAGGCACTAAAAGAATTGATCAGTTAACTGAGCACAACTAGAGCAGACTTCCAGAACTGCAAGGACATGGAGGTCAGATTCCAGTCTAGTAGCCTTCAAGAGCAGAACCACTTCCCATTTTTTCCTATTGAAATATTACATTGTATCTCAATGTGTAAAACTGATAACAGCAGAGTTGATCTGATTGAATGTGGGGAGAGCCCAAAGCCCAGCCTACCCATCTTGCCTCTTCCCAAGCACCTTCGCTCCTACATGAGAAGTCCCTGGGTATCTCCAAGGAACTCCAGGGCTCACTCTACTAACCTCAGTTTGAACATCCTTATTCTGGTAATTCTCTTGCTTTAAGAGCTGGTCGTGCGAAGGGGAAAGAAAAAAGTTTTACAATCAGACAGTCCACGTGTCACATGTTGAGATCTTACTAGCTGTGTGACTCTTGGGCCTCAATTTTCCCATTTGTAAAATGGAGATGATGAATGCTGCTTTCCTGCATTGTAATAAGACTTAAAGTGAGTTTATGAATATAAAGTTCCCAACACAGAGTAGGTTCTCAATAAATGCTAGCTCCCTTTCTTCTTTTCCTTCTCCTTAAGGTAAGATGACATCTAGCACATCTTTAATGGATGTTTAACATCTTTTGCCCACCACACTGACCACTGTGTGTGTAGATGAGTGTGCCTTTATGCACACGTCTAAAAAAGTACAGGCTACTGTTGGGTAGTTTTAGGTCCTGGAAGCTAATGATTACTGTAGTTTGTGAAAACTGTCCTCAGGCATTAACAGAGCTAATGAAAGTACTAACAGATAAGGCCGTGACATAGATTGAATGGATTGGCTTCTTACGTTTGTTTTTCTTTTTCTTTTTTTTTGGTGGTGGCACGCAGCATGCAGGATCTTAGTTCCCCAACAAGGGATTGAACCCGTCCCTCCTGCAGTGGAAGTGCAGTCTTAACCACTGGACCACCAGGGAAGTCCCCGTTTGAAAATATGAATCAAAGAAAAATTGAATCTATTAGCCTGGCTATCACAATAAAGAATAAAGAAGAAATAAAGAATAGTTTCTTGAATGTTGCTGAAGAAATAAAGAATAGTTTCTCCTACCCACCAGTAGGTGAGCAGGGGCTACTCTTCGTTATGTTGTGTGGGCTTCTCATTGTGGTGGCTTCTCATTGTGGAGCACAGGCTCTAGGTACGTGGGCTTCAGTAGTTGCAGCACAAGGGCTCAGTAGTTGTGGCTCATGGACTCTAGAGCACAGGCTCAGTAGCTGTGGCGCACAGGCTTAGTTGCTCCGCGGCATGTGGGATCTTCCCGGATCAGGGCTCGAATCCGTGTCCCCTGCATTGGCAGGCGGGTTCTTAACCGCTGCGCCACCAGGGAAGTCTGTTTGGGCAGAGCAGCCAGAGTACCCTCATGCTCAGTATAAGGCACTTTGGGTCACTTTATATAAAGGTCAAGTGAGGGGGAGGGAGCCAGTCAGGCCAGAGACCAGCTCCTCAGCATGGGATTCATGAATCCCATCACTAAAAGGATGGCTCAGGCCTGGTATCTGAAGGAGTTTACTAGTTTCAGTCCTAATTCTAGAATCAGAGAGCAGGGCACAATGAATAATGGTTGTTGAAGAAGGCAGAACAATGGCCCCCAAAGACATCCACATCCTATCTCTGGAACCTATGAATATGTTATATTACATGGCAAGGGGGAATTCTGGAATTAAGGCAAGGTTGCAAATGGAATTAAGGTTGCTAATTGGCTGACCTTAAAATAAGGAGATTATTCTGCATTACTCAGGTGGGCCCAATGTAATCATAAGGGTCCTTAAATGTGGAACAGGGAAGCAGAAGAGTCAAAAGGACATGTGATGATGGAAGTAGAGGTTGGAATGTTTCAGTGTGAGGACTCAACCTCCCATTGCTGGCTTTGAAGATAGAAGGGGGCCAGGAGCCAAAAACTGCAGGTGGCCTTTGGAAGCTGGAAAAGGTAAGGAAACACTGTCCCCTCCAGGGCCTCTAGAAAGGAACACAGCTCTGCTGATACCTTGATTTTAGCCGAAACCCATTTTGGTTTTCCGACCTACAGAACTCTAAGGTAATAAATTTGTGTTGTTTAAGCCACCAAGGTTGTAATAATTTGATACAGAACATTAGAAAACTAATACAATGGGTTATGGGCAAACACTGGGAGATTATACAAGGCAATGGGGAGGGGCATCCATGAGCCCAGCTGTGGGAAACTAAATAGCACAGAAGCTGGGGAGGTAAAGTCCAATGTGTCAAGGCTAACAATAGTGATCTCTCTGGCTCATTGGCTCATTTCCTGGGTAAGTTGGAGACGGCCACTCCTTACCCCTTCAAGCCTGCAGAAGGAGGGCAAAAGGCATTGTGGGCACACTTTCCCAAAGTAAGACTTTCGTGCTTTTCCTAATCAGTCACCAAATGATCCTGGGAACAATTGGCCTCCAGAGCCCCCGCTATAGTCCCTGTTGGGGAATCCTGCAGGCGTCCTGACACTTACACTATCAGGATTGCTTCTCAGGCACAGACTCACATGTTCCTGTGAGTACCTGTCTTCCTCTTACAGATTCTTGGAAACTCAGTGTATTTTGCTTTCATCCTCAGAGCTGAGAATAAAAGGAAATATTTCACCAGGTGCAAGAAAATACCACAAGATGATAGCATTATTAATGACAACAATAGATAACATTTGAGTTTCCTAAGCACACTTCACAAAAATGTTACAGACCTCACTTTTTTTAATCATCATGATCATCATAATCCCATAAGGTGCATACTGTTGTTATCTGCATCTTACATATAAAAGAACTAAAATCCAGAGAGATTAAGGAGCGTGCCCCAGACCACAGCCCTAGCAGGTGGTAACTCAGCTCAGTCTTACTCCAAAGCCATGCACTTAGGTATTTTATCACTGCCTTCCCGGGCCTTGAGTACCACACTGCTCCAGAACTAGCTGCAGAATGGGAAGCTCCAGCTTCCTGTAGTTCTCCCAACACCAGGGCAGAGATTTTTGACTGAAAATCACTTCCAATAATAAAATAACAAACATGGTTCAGAAATCTAACAACATTCTTTCAACTCTAACTCTCACGCCACATTGGTACACTAAGTGACATTCCCTTCTTAGGCTCCCAGTCAAATATATCCATCTCTTCCTGGTCTAACTTCCCATCCCCTCTTCCCTATTTCCTCTCAAACCCCATTTGCCATGACTAGCAGAGGAGAGAAAGAAAAAGGAGATAGGGTAGAGGAAGAGGAATTGGACTGAGCAGGTAGAAAGGTAAGAATCCTGAGCCCTATGTGAGGATGGACAGCACTGGTGCCCACAGGTCTAGAAGCTGAAGGCTGGGGTCCTTAGTTCAGAGTCAAGACTAGTTCCCAGCTTAAGCAGCATACCCCATGCCTTCTCTTCCTCTATGCCTCGACCCTATTCCTGCTTGGGTTTCCCGGATCTATCTTACCAGAGGTAAAGAGGTAAGCCATAGGAGAGAACATGAAGAAAAATGAAGAAAAGAGGCAGAGAGATTCAAGAGAATGCTGCTCCAGTTCAAATTCACATACGATTTCTTGACTGCTTCCTCCAAAAATCTCCTCCTCTGCTGAAAAGCTCCATCCCTGCCATACTGGCCCCTGCTTTGTGCCCTTAAGGATTCCATTCTGTCACTGGCCTACATCAGAGCTCTTCTCTCTGGGAAAAAATAGATGTCAATCTAGGAGCCCAGGCATTCATTCAACAAAATCATTGAGCACCACTGAGTAGACAGTGTTCTAGGCACAGGCGGTAGAGAGATGAACAAGAAGGATGTTCTCACCAAAATGAATCTTTCAGGAGCAAAGTCTTATGTAAAGGAATCCAGAAAGCCTTTCTAAAGCAGAAACAGCCAGATACTCAGGCTAGGCTTTGAAACAGACTGAAGCACTCACATAAACTCTAAAGTTCCTTAAGCCTGGCAACCCAGATCCTCCAAGTGTATGCTTGATCTTATAAGGACCCAGGCCATCATGCAAGGAAGATATAGGTTTCATCTTAGATGCCAGCTCTGATTGACTGGTAGTGATTGCCCAGGGTCCTGTGTTAAGAAAGATCAGGAAACTCCATTTGGGCTCAAGCAGGAAAAGGCGCTATGATAGAGTAACCACGTCTGCCACATATATTTAAGGAATGAGTGATGGCAAATGTGCTACAATTACTATCCCAGACTAAGGTGGATAATCGTACATTTTTCACAGTTGTTGCATACCTGTTCACTTCCCAGCTAGGCAACAAGCTCTAGGGAAGGCAGCATCATACCATGGAAGGAGCACTGGAAGCTGAGCAGAAGAGCTTTTCTTTCTCTTCTGAAAGGTAGCTGATGGGATGGAATGAGGTGTCCAGAATCAGAGAGGCAAGGCTTCGGAGCCAGGCATTCCACTCCTCCACGAGTTGTGTGATCCTGCACCTGACACAGTTGATTCTTGTTTTTCTTGGTAGTTATGTTCTATAAATCTCTGTAAACACTGAATTAGCAAATACTGAACTATTACTCATAGGGGAAATACAGGGTTAGGTTCCTGCAAGCCTCAGTCACAACATTTTTGCAACCAATCAATATATAACTACATAACTTTGTTTTATGTATGTTTCTGCTTAAAGATGCCTTATTTAATATATGTTGACTCATTAACATTGAACCCATAGCCAATAGCACTATAGCTGTTCACACCTGAACATAGCTCATCTAACACATGTTTTTCTCTGTAAGGCACATCACAGCTGCTTGCACTTAGGAAACACTAGGTAGCCCTTCAAGATTATGATTCAAGGCCATTTTAAACAGCAAAATCACCATTAAACAGCACAAAAAGGTGAAAAACATGGCACTAAGTAAACTACAAAACGGAAACGTGTTTACAGCGTCAGAGCTGAAAAAAGAAGGGGGAGCGTTGCCTTGCTTGCCTCAGCTGGGAACAAGCACATTGGACAAATCAATTTTTTCACTGCTCTGCACTGTCTGTGAATGACTTAAGTGCCAAAAGCATAAATTTGGGGTTACAAATAAATTTTAGTGAGTAGGCAAATTTGCAAATACAGAACCCACAAATAATGAGGATGGACTGTACTTACCCTCTGTGAACCTCAATGATGGTACCTCCCTCACACTACAGATTAAATGAGAAAAGGTGTGTAAAATGCTTCACATGATTCCAGTTAGTTCTTCTTTATTCAAAATATTTGCATTTTTCACCTTCTGTACCTTGTCGGCCGTGCTCAATCCACAGAGATAAGTAGATACCAAGAGATTTCCTGTCGAATGTGCCATCCTTATCCCTGGAGCATAAATCAAAAACTACTCACACAAGCTCAAGTAGAAAGGGAGGTATTTTGATGGAAGCAACCTAAGTGCCCATCAACAAATGAATGATAAATCCAGTCAAATCTGTTTAGCCTCTTTATGCCTCATTTTGTTTCCTCAAAATGTTTACCAGTCTGTTTCCTCCTTTTGAAAATGGAGACCATAATAATACCTACCTCAACATTGTTTTGAAGGTTAAATGAAATGACTTCCCTGGTGGCGCAGTGGTTAAGAATCCACCTGCCAATGTAGGGGACACAGATTCGAGCCCTTGTCCAGGAAGATCCCACATGCCGCGGAGCAACTAAGCCCGTGCGCCACAACTACTGAAGCCCATGCGCCTAGAGTCCATGTACCACAAGAAACAGTAGCCCTCACTCCCCGCTACTAGAGAAAGCCCACGCTCAGCAAAGAAGACCCAATGAAGCCAAAAATAAATTAATTAATTAAATAAAAAATTTTTTAAAGTGCTCAGGACAGTGCCTGGCACAGAGAAAGTTCTCAAAGCATGGTAGCTATCCTATTAATATGATCTTAGAAGAATCTTCTCAAGAGTGTCTGGAGATTCAGATAGATCAGAAGAATGACATTGGAAAAGGCTGGAAAACATCCACTGGACTGTGATTCAAGGATGTCTTTGGGAACCTTGATGCGTTTCAATGTTGCAGTGGAGGCAGAAGCCAGAATGGGTGCAGGGGAGGACTAGAGGGGATAAATGGGTTGTGAAGAGGTAGATGATGATGGGCATACAGGAGTTCATTGTACTGTTCCTCTACTTTTCTGGATATTTGAAGATCTCATAATAAAGATTTTTTAAAAGACAAAAAAAACACAAAACAAATGAAAGATAAAGAAGATGTGGTATATATATACAATGGAATATTAGTCATTAAAAAGAATGAAAAACTGCCATTTGCAATGATGTAGATGGACCTAGAGGGTATTATGCTTAGTGAAACAAGTCAGACAGATAAAGACACATACTCTATGTTGTCACTTATATGTGGAATCTAAAAAAATAAAACGAATGAATATAACAAAACAGAAAGACTCACAGATATAGAAAACAAACTAGTGGTTACAGGTGGGGACAGGGTGGTAGGGGATTAAGAGATACAAACTACTATGTATAAAATAGGTAAGCAATAAGGATATATTGTACAGCACAGGGAAATATAGCCATTATTTTCCAATAACTTTAAATGGAGTACAATGTATAAAAATACTGAATTGCTAAGCTGTACACATGAAACTAATATAATGTCGTAAATCAACTATATTCCAATTTTTAAAAAAGCAAAAAGAAAAGGAGGTATTTTGAACAAAAGGCACTCTCTGGGGGCACTAACGTGCAGGGGTCAGCACAGCCAGGACACCCTGGGATGGGACTGAAACAGGAAGGTTAGATGTAGTCCCAGCTCTCACATGGTTGCGTCATCTGCCATCCCTGCTTCTCTCTCCGTGTCTGCTGTACTTTCCTGCTTCTCTCAGCAGACAGGTTTCCTCTCCTTTTTCTGGCTTCCTTACACCCTCATAATTTTAGCTCATGTGTGGTTCTGGCTTCCACAGAGCTGATTCCTGCCTGACTCCACATGGCTGGTGCATACCTGTAGTCTTTGCCTGTCTAGCACCATCCTCCCACTTCTGTTAACAGAGGAGCTCACTGTACATCAAGTTCCAGGATTGGCCTGTGACCCAGGCCTGGCCATTGACTCTCTCTCCTGAGAATTTGATGCTTTATTAGGTATCTTCTATCACTTTTGTCATTACTCTGTATATCTTTTTGCTGCCTCGTGGTTTTTGTTTGCTCAGAGCTCTTGTTTATTCATGGTTTCCGCTTACCTATGAAGTCGGGATACTGCCTACTCTCCATGTCTTTCAGCTTCTGCTCTCACTGATGATGATGATGATGGTTTTTTCTCTCCAATTCTGATTCCTGAAAGAAAAAAAGACATTGGAAGAGTTAATTGCCATTTATTCGGGCAAAACTTTCATGCCAGGATACTCTAAAGGCTAATGTCCAGCCTATTGATCAGCTGCTCCCAGGTAAGTGCCTGCCATTGTCCAACAAGCTGGGCAGAGTTGTAGGGGTAAGAGGGGAGCATATGGTATTAAATGTGGTCACCTATGTTTAAAAATTTATGTCAAGCTTGTTATCCAGATGCCTATCTTTTTCTGTCACCCCAAATCCAATCTATGAAGAAATCCTATTAGCTGTACTTTCAAAATATGTTTAGAATGTAATCACTTCTCACCATTCCCACTACTACCACTTTGCTCCAAACCACTCTGCCTCTCACTCGCATTACTTCAGTAGCCATTTGCTTCTATGCATAACCCATTCCCAACATAGTAGCCAGAGTGATTCTTTTTTTTTCTTTTTTACATCTTTATTGGAGTATAATTGCTTTACAATGGTGTGTTAGTTTCTGCTGTATAACAAAGTGAATCAGCTATATATATAGCTATATCCCCATATTCCCTCTCTCTTGCGTCTCCCTCCCACTCTCCCTATCCCACCACTGTAGGTGGTCACAAAGCACAGAGCTGATCTCCCCGTGTGATGCAGCTGCTTCCCACTAGCTATCTATTCTACATTTGGTAGTGTATATATGTCACTGCTACAGAGTGATTCTTTTAATTCCTAAATCAGTTCATATCATTCCTTTGCTTCACACCCTGCAATGGCTCCCCATTTCACTCAGAGGAAGAGCTAAAGACCTAGCCTCCATTATACTTTGACCTCATCTCTCCCACTTTCCCCCTTGCTCACTCCACTTCAGCCACACCTGCCTTCTTGCTTTTCCTCTAATATTCCAGGCACGCTCCCACCATAGGGCCTTTGCTCTAGCTGCACCATCTGTCTGAAGCACACTTCCTACAGTTACTCGCTTAACTAACTCCTTTAGATCTTTACTCAAATCTCACTTTCTCCACAAGCCCTGCCTGACCAATTTGTTCAATACAACTGTAGTACTAAATACATTACAGTAAGTTCTGCAGTAGTAAATACTACACTTCCCCACATATCCATTCCCTCTTACACTGCTGTACTTTTTGTTCCTGCACTTATCACTTTCTAACATACTATATAAATTACACTTATTATTTATTGCCTGTCTCCTCCTGCTAGAATGTAAGCTCCACAAAGACAGAGATCTTTGTCTATTTTGTCCCCTGATGTATATTAAGGATTTAGAATAGTGCCTGGCCCAAGCACTCCATAAATATTTGCTGAATTGAACTGAATTCCTCGGTAGGGAGCTATAAACATGGTAGGTACACTAAAGCTTTTCTATGCAACATAAAATATCTCTTTCAGTGAAATTTATACATGTAAGTATACATATTAGAAAAGAGAAAAAGTCTGTGATCAATAATCTAAGCTCCCATTCAAGAATCTAGAAAAAGAGTAAAATAAACCCAAAGCCAAAGGAAGGAAATAACAAACGTAAGAGCAGAAATCAATGAATTTGAAAGGAATACTATGAACAGCTCTATATACATAAATTTGACAACATAGATGAAATCGACCAATTTCTTGAAAAACACTAACGCAACTCACCCAATATGAAATAGATCGTTTGAATAGCACTATTCAAGAAAATAGAACTATTAATGAAATTCACTACTTACCTATCAGAAGGGGTAAAATAAAAAGTAAGGATGAAACCAGAGAAACCAGACCACTCATACAATGTGGGTAGGACTACAAAATGGAACAGCCACTTTGGAAAACAGTTTGATAGCTTCTTTTAAAACTAAACATGCAATCACCATTTAACCCAGCAATTGCACTCCTGGGTGTATATACCAGAGAAATTTTATGTTCACACAAAAATCTGTAAATTAATGTTTATAGCCACTTTACCTGCAATAGCCAAAAGCTGGAAACCCAGGTGTACTTCAAGGGGTGAATAGGTAAACAAACTGAGTATATCCATTCATGGAATATTCAACAACAACAACAAAAGAACACATTATTGATACATGCAAAATCTGGATCAATCTCCAGAGAATTATGCTGAGTGAGAAAAGCCAAAAATACGTATCACCTGATTCCATTTGTAGAACATTCTTGAAATGATAAAATTACAGAAATGGAGGACAAATTGATGGCTGCCAGAGGTAATAGCCTGGGCTGGGGTGAGGAGAATGACAGGAAGGTGAATATGGTTATAAAAGGGCAACATAGACATCCTTGTAGTGATGAAAATGGTCTGTATCAATACCAATATCCTAGTTGTGATACTGTACTATAGTTTTGCATGATGTTAACAGTAGGGGAAACTGGGTGTATTAGTCAGGGTTCCCTGAAAAACAGAACCAATAGGATATATAGATATTAGATTACAGATACAGATATAGATATAGACACAGACATAGAAATAGACATAGACACAGACAAAGATATATAGATATATAAGAAAAGATTTATTATAGGAACTGGCTCACACGGTTATGGAAACTGAAAGTCCCATGATCTGCTGTCTGCAAGCTAGAGAACAAGGAAACCCAGTGGTGTAATTCAATCCAAGTACTAAGGCCTGAGAACCAGGAAGGTCAGTAGGGTGAGTCCAAGTCCAACGGCCTGAGAATGAGGGGGCCAGTGGTTTAAGCCTCAGTGTTAGTCCAAAGGCCCGAGAGCCAGGAGCACCAAGGCCCAAGGGCAGGAGAAGATGGATGTCCCAGCTCAAGCAAAGTAAACAAATTCACCCTTCCTCTACCTTCTTGTTCTACTCAGGCTCTCAATGGATTAGATGATGCCCACCTGCATTGGTGAGGATGATCTTCTTTACTCAGTCAACTGATTCAAATGTTAATCTCTTCTGGAAACATCCTCACAGATGCACCCAGAAATAATATTTTACCAGCTATCTGGCATCCCTTAGCCCAGTCAAGTTGATACATAAAATTAACCACCACACTGGGTAAAAGGTACCAGGGATCTTTCTGTATTATTTCTTACAACTACATGCTAATTTATAATTATCTGAAAATAAAAGATTTAATTTAAAAATACCTTTCTATTTTAAGATACCATGGGCTACATTTAGTAATAGCTATTTGGGGGGTAGGAGGAGAAGAGAAATACTTTATTAAATTTAATCGATTGTAAAACTGCATCTCGTTTTAGAAATGTTAAAATGTGGAAAAAGTTATATCTTAGAAACTAACTCAGAAATATATTAAGTGTGCACGTTTATTTGTATAATTATAAACATCAGACATAGGAAACCACATGAAAGTAAAGATACCAAAATAGTATCCTCTAAATGGTAGGATTTTAGGCATTCTCTCTCTTTTTGTTTTTAGCTTATCTGCATTTTCTCATTCTTCTGCGATGAACACGTATTACTTGTGTAATTTTCAAAGCACAGCATATTTTTAAGACATTATTTAGATCAACCCTTAATCCATTGCTCAAAATCCTGCAACCAATCCCCAAACGACTAGTTATTTCAGTCTATTCACATCATAGAAATCAATACCTCCCAAAGCAGCCCAGACAACTGTAATTATTGGAAATGAGAGTTATTGAAAGCAAGCCTGTGCCTTCAGAGGGCTTAAGGACATGGATTTTGTCCCAGTACAGATCAATTAACTTGGCTTATTCATAGAGGAAAATCGTAAATGTACACCACCCCCATGGTTCCCAAGGGCCAGGCACTACTCAAACATTATCCACAAGAGACACAAACATGTGAAAGCAAACAGCCGATGCAAATCTATCTCTGCTAAGCACGCCTTCTCACACTGGGCAATTCTTCATTTCCTCAAATGGTCAGAAGGAAACATAAACAGATTTTAAAATAGTTGTTACAATCAATAGCCAGATTGAAACTAAGGTGTGAAAAAGCAATCTCATTTGCAACCAAGACCCCAAATCCCCATTAAATACTTTAGTGTCAACCTTCCAAGAACTGTAAAGAAAACTACAAAACCTAATAACACATTGAAAGGAAATCAGACTATATGGAGAGCTATCCCTGCTCGTGACTGGAAAGACTAAACAAATGATACAGTAACACTTCCTACTTACAGATTTAATGCAATGCTAATTAATGGGGCATAAAGAATTTTACCAAAGAACTTGACAAAATAATTATAAAATGCACCTGAAGAGAAGCACACAAAAAGGTTAGTGCTCTGGGAGGAGACAAGATAATGCTGCAGAACATCACTTTCCTGGATTTAAAAACATTGTGATATTGTACAGAAGCGATGATCAAAACTCTTGGGCAGTTCAATTCCCAACTGAAGGGGCTATTCTGAGTTAGCATGGTGAAGAGGTGAGGGAAGAGGTCAGCTCTAAAGACCAGTCAGAGGCAATAGGTGTCTTGGGAGGGCTTTTTTGTTTCTAGGACACAGGGACCTCCTTCAAGGTAGCTCAAGTAAAAGAGGGCTTATTTTAAGGCTGCAACAAGCAATTTCACCACATCTAAGGATGGAAACAGAACAGCTGGACCTCACTGCACTAAAATTATGAACCAAGGCAACTCTCTCCATATCTCAAGAACCCTCCCTGATGCCCCCCTAGTACTCACTAGGTCTGAGCAGTAGTTGGGTGACACCTCACCCCACCTCCTGTCTGCCCTGCAGTCCCATCTCCCCAAAGCAGTGGCAGCCCTGGAGGATGTTCAAAACACCTCTTCAATTTTATTCTCCCAGTCTTATACGTAGTAGCTGCTTCCTGAAATACAAATCTCTGGTTTTCCTAGCTTCCCCTTATTTGTATTTACAGCTTTCCAACAGCTGCCTAAAAAACTCCCTGAATTTAATCCCTTCTGTTTAACATGTCCACAGTGGTTTCTATTTTCCTGACTAGACCCCAATTGCTACATTGCCAATTCCAAGGCTGACCTTAGTTTGGTGTTTTTTGTTTTTTGTTTTTTGCATTTTTTGGAGCCAGGTGTGCAAATCACAAGCTGTTTCTCTTGTGAGCAGGTATCCACCTCTGGTCCAAAAAATCATGTCCAGGGCATGGCTATTTTCAGCAAATGGTCTGTCACTCCAAACTTTCTGGTACAGCTGAGAATAGGACAACCCAGAAGCTGGTGGACCTGGGTGTGAGTGGGCAGTTTGGGGGTGGAGACGACTGACAATTGAGGAAGGACTATAAAGAGACTTGAGCAGAGTTAACCAAACACAGAAAGAGCAAAGTCTGAAATCAGAAATCCAGAAAGAAATCAGTGACAGGTAGTCACTGTGGGAAACCAATGGGGTTGAAAGCCAAAGGTAGGTACAGGTACAGTTACAGTCACAGGGAGTAGATTCCAGGAACAGGACTTAGACAGACTGGAACAAAGGTGGGCATTTCAGAAATGTCAGGGACAGATATGCAGAGACGTGCTTGCACAGAGGGCCGAACAGTGTTAAATATAGTCACATAAAGGGATTTGAGAGCAATCGCCATTTATCTGAGTTTGCCCCTAAGGTGACATATTCCCTAACCTGCCCCTTCTTCTTCTTTATATTTTCTTAATAATTGCCTTTTATTTTACTATTAATATTTCTTCTTCATTCTATCTGCAGAGTTTTTCCTTTTTTAAGCATCGAAATGTGTCCATTGTAACATAACATATATTAAAATTTATAGATAAATGGCAAGAAAAATATAAAGTTCATCTGTAATTCAACCATCCAAGGTTAACCTTCCAGACCTCTTTTTATGCCTCTGTATTCATATGCATATACCTATGTTCATATACACATAGTTTAAAACCAAAATTACTTCACTTCTTAAGGGGATGTAAGAGGGAAGAATCTTATAATACTAGGTTTTTTTTTTTTAAAGTAGACCTATTGACCAAATCAGAAATAAATTCAAACCTCACAATAAGTTAATACATGAAAAATTTGGTGAAATAAGCAACAAATAAATGAATCTCTGTTAAACAATATTGGAGAAACTAGATATCATTTAAAAGAATCTAAATACATGACCATACTTTATACTTGATCCTAGCCAAAAGGCCAAGAAGCAATATATATGACCATACTTTATAGTATATGCCACAATAGATTTGGAGGTATTAAAAACAGAAATCTATTGTCATTTGAAGATAAAAATTTCAAAGATTTATCATAAAATATATAATACAATGTAATAACATACCTTTCCTAACAGAAAACAACATATCAATTTTGGAATATTGACGAATTTAAAGAAATCATTAATGTCATGGTCAGTGGGTTTTATGCTATAAAACACAAAGCCAACTATTTAATTAAAAAGTGAATTCAAGATAAAAAGCAATGGAATGAGAAACCACTGAAAATAAATGTCAAAGTTTGTTCTCTATAATATATAAGGGACTGATAAAAATATGAAAGATCAGTTCCCCTTTCCAGAGAGATAAATGGCCAAAAGATGTAAATAACAAAAAATACAAAAAGTAAATAAACACTTGGGAAAATTCCTTGCCTCACTAATAATTAAGAAAAATGAATTTAAAACAATGATGAGGGGGCTTCCCTGGTGGCGCAGTGGTTGAGAGTCCGCCTGCCGATGCAGGGGACACGGGTTCGTGCCCCAGTCCGGGAAGATCCCACATGCCGTGGAGTGGCTGGGCCCGTGAGCCATGGCCGCTGAGCCTGCGTGTCCAGAGCCTGTGCTCCGCAACGGGAGAGGTCACAACAGTGAGAGGCCCGCGTACGGCAAAAAAACCAAACCAAAACAAACCAAAACAAAACAAAACAATGATGAGGTAAAAATTCTCCCTGCTATCAAAAGTAAAGTGAGAAAAATCCAAAAAATTGGTAAATAGACACTTGAACATTGCTATAGTACTGCAAATTAGGAAAATCTTTCTAAAAAGCAACCTGGGAATAGAGTTTTTAATCCCACTTTGGGGAAGAAAAAAGAGATCTTTTAAAATTATTTTTTATATCTGTACTACTTATTATTGTGGAAAAAACAGATACAAGTCAAATGTCCCCAAAAAAGAGATTAAGTCATCTTGGTAACATCAATACATTAATATGGTAGAATATTGAATTGCTTATAAAAATAATAAATCTATGAACAATGTGCGTTAATGGAAATAAAAAAATAGAAATTTAAATGGTATGAAAATAACTTCTTGATATGAATATGTAAACATTATATCTGTACAATAATAAAGATTTTTAAAAGAAAGCAAGCAGAATCTTGTAAATGGTGGATATTTTACGATAAAGGCATTCTTTGTGCTTTTTGTTGATCTGTTTAGAAACTTTTTGCTTGGATTAACACACATAAAATTTGGTTTGGTTAAATACACATAAAACCACAATATATACAGTTTTCAATGAATTTTCCTGGATAATCAACTATGAAATTTGGCAGATGACATATCTCACAATTCTCTACCCTCCTCCAACCCATCCCCATTCTAGAACTCCTAGGAGCAGCTGAAATTTAGAATGGAAATTCCTACCATTTCGTTATTGTAGTGGATTCTGTAGTACACTGCCTACCTAGATCTCCCTTCCAGGACTGAGGCACTCATTCCCCTACCTGCTTTGAGAGTTGGTTGACAGCTCTCAAATGAATGTCTCTCCAAGAATTGCTCTCCCTCAACTGAAGAAAGCTGCCTTGCCCAAGGTCATGCTCCTTTCCTTGGGGGCAGCAACTCCTAATGACTGGCCAGTGATGGAGGGGAGGATAATACAGGCCAGACTTCCTTGCCTCAAGGATGGGCGCCCTATGGGAGCCTTTGTTGCAACTGCATCACTGTTTACTCCTCCCTCTGTTCAACCTACCACCAAGAGAGACCAACACTGAGCCCTCAATATGGCACCATTCTTCCAGGAGACCATCCAGCAACTTGTTGGCAAGTTGATTATACTGGAAGGGGCAGCGATTAATTTTGACTGGAATAAATATATATTTGGGGTATGGGTTTGCCTTTCCTGCCCTTAGGGCCTCAGCCAGCACAACTATCTGAGGGCATATGGAGTGTTTGATCCACCAACACGGAATCCTATAATATTTTTATTGGACCCAGGAACCCAATTCAAATAGAGAAGGTGCAACATGACACATGATCAAGGGATCCAAACTTTCTATTTTATATCATACTACACAGAAGCTGTCAACTTGACAGAGTGATAAAATAGCCTTTTAAAAGTGCAACTGTGGTACTGCTTTGGAGGTAATACCCTGCAAAGATGGAGTGACATCTTCCAAGATGCAGCATATATCATAAATCAACAATTATTATATGTGACTGTGTTCTCAGTCAGTATAATACATGATTCTGGAATCCAAGGGAAGGAAATAGGAGAGGCTCTGGGCTCTGCTTACCATCACTCACAGTGACCAATTGTAGTATTTACACTTCCTGTCCCAGGAACCCTGGACTCTGTGTTTAGAGGCCCTGGTGATTGAGTGGGTAATTCTTTGCCCAATTTTGATGGTAAATGGAGCAGCCTGAGAAGGGCATGGTAACCAGAGGCCCACCAGGTAAAACACATACACAACAGCTCCAAGGGTGAGGGAAATAAAAATGGGTTGTAGAGCAGGGAGACAATGAGTATCAATTGCAACCTTCAAAGCAGAAATAGTACCAGGGGCTGTAGTTTGTTCCACTAACCTTCCTCTTGTAGGTTTCCCCACGAAAATAGACCAAGCAGAATCCTGGAGGAGCTGTTGCCAGAACTTATTATAGTGAAACTGAGTGTATCCAGTGCAAATGGTTGGCTGTAATGGATGCTATGGTATGTCACTCAGATCCTCCTTTCTGAATTGAGGCAATCATTCCCTCAGCTGCTAGGAATATTGGCAGCTGATGGCTCTCAGACAGGTCTCTCCTCTGATATTGTCCTCAGCTGAAGAGAGTCACCTCACCCAAGCTCATAGGCAGCCCACATCTAATGACTGGTCCCTCCCCAAGTATGAAGGCCCAGTCCTCTTTGATACAAGGCAGGACAGAGTTCCCCACAGGATTGGCGGGCAGACCTTTGTTGTGACCACTCTGCAATTCAACTCATCCTTCTATGAAATCCTACTTCCTTCACTTCTTTGCTGGTATTGAATCCCTGGGCACTCTCCAGAAAACTTCCTGCATGCAAATATCCATCTCAGAGTCGGTTTCTGGGGGACTCAATACGCAATAGTTAGTTGTTTGGTTGTTTGTTTTTTAACAGAAAAGACTATGTCTATATAGACATTAAGAATCCCTGGGTGATCTATGTCTGGAAAGTACATTTACCTCCCCAGCAACACTGACACTATTTCCTCGCCTTTGGAGACTTTGTTTTCCTGGGGCTCCATTGCATGTGCAGAATACTAGAAGCAATCAAGAAATCTTTCAGTTCCACTTCTGTCTAAAGGTCATTTCCTTTCTTCTTCAGCTCTCTGGTTGTGTCAGACTCTGAGCTTCTCTATCCCATCCTTCCAAGAAGCCACTGGTCCCATTAGCTGGCATTTGCCTCCCTCCACCCACAGTCAAATAAGTTCTAGATGCTGACATAGCTGTGGGAATCTCTACAGTGTCACCAGGAGGAGGTGAACTGAAGTTCCTCTGGCTGGCAGTCATCATCTTCTTTCTCTGTTTCTTTCCTTTGCCCCCATGGCTTTTCTCTCTTGATCAGAGAGTTAAGTCACTTACTTACTCCACGTTATCTTCAAGTCCCTCTGCCTACTGTGATTCAACACATTTTTATAGTAAATCTCCACATTATACCTTCCAATTTTATTATTATTATTGTATTATTACACTTTAAAAGTTCTGAATGACAAAGCTACAAATGAAAACTAAGCCTTTTCCTTCCTTCCTCCCTTCCTTCCTTCCTTCCTCCCTCCCTCCTTTCAGTAAATTTCTTGGGTACCAACTGTGAGTCATCTCTTAAGTGAAGCTAGGCTATACTTAACCTTATTTAAGTTTATAAATGTGATATTAGGGACACAACCATTCCTTCTTGAGATGGCCCTAGGGGCCAAACTTAGCAGTAGATTGCAGGTCTGTCTGAATCTTGCAGCACATCCCACTGGGACAACAACCCAGAGCTCATGACCTTCGATGGAAAGTATATTAACAGCATTCTCTTTGTGTAGGAAGACCTCCAAGTTTTGTAAAGGCCCACTATATTTAGTTTAGTAAAGTGAAATGTCCCTAACCAGTAGATTTCTATTAACCAGCCAGTCCTCAAAGGCCAACTGGAGAGGGAGGCTGGAAATCATAACCCAGCCCCCTTCCAAGTGACTGCTTTAAGACATGAGGCCCTCTTGTATACTTTTAAATCAAGAGCCACATAAAATTGGACCTTCTCCATCCTCACATTGCTGTTGACCTTAGTCCTGAAGTCTGGACACACTTCTCAACTTTTCTACAACGTCCAGGTTTCTGACCTTGCAATCATTCTTCATATGTAGCCTTGACTCTCCCTCAGGGCAGAGCGTGGGGTCAGCAGAGGGAACTACTGCTCCTCTTCACCACATTATTTCAAAGTACTGTCTTTTCAAATGGAGAAATATATAGAAGGTAGCCAAAAATTGTGACTTTTGATATGCTTACGCCTCTGGTTACAGAATCTTTCTTGTTTTTTGTTCATCTTTGGCACCATTTCTTTGACTTTGACTTCACACTTTTGTTTTGCTCATGAGTCAGGATTCAGGCTCCCTCATACTGGGACAAATCAAAGAAAGCTGAAAGAAGGAAGGTAAATTGCACCATAGAACCCTGGAAATTTCTGAAATTAAAGGCACCAAGTGCCTCTGAAGATGGGAACATGAGGTGTGGGTGGAAAGAAAAGATTGCTTGAAAGTCTTTATAACTATCAGATCCCCAGATTCATCCCAAAGGCACAGCCAAGCGACTACCTAGAAGAAGGTAGGTGGTTTATTCTCTTGAGAGGCTGGGTCAAAGGCTCTTGGCTTGGTGCACTAGATGTAGTGAAAGATGGGGGATTAAACAGAAGTCTCTGTAAGGAATGATGACCTCCCCTTACTCCCACCCTCCAGCCTTTTTCCCCTGATAGTTTCCCAGAAGGCTAGAAGCCAGGTTCATAAACTCTCCTGCAAAAGGATTTCTTTGACTAACTGACTAGCCAGCTAAGAGAAAGTAACTACAAATAGTGCCATTTGGAGGTCCTTCCCACTGTCCCACCTCCAAATGTGACACTACTGTGAAGGCCAACGGTCCAGTACGCTCTCCCATCCACAGAGGGGGCATTTAAGTGCCTCACTCTTAAATACGAATAGATAACCATTTATGAAAAATCAAAAATGTAAATACAAACAAAAAGAGTTCAGAGGGACATGATGATGCGGGAAATAAAAGAAAACATCAAGCACTAAAATGAATGCCCTTAGAGAAGTAAGAGAAAATGCTGCATCCATGAAATAAGAACAGGATGCCATTTAAAAACTAAGCAGAACAAAAACAGAGACAGGAGGGAAGGGACAATCAGGGAACCAGAAAGAGCTCTAGAAAATAAAAATATGATAGCAGATTTAAAAGTTCAATAGAAGACTTGGAAGACAAAAAAAATTTCCCAGAAAAAAAAAGAAAGATAAGAAGAAAATTAAATCAGTTCAAGTGATCCAACAACTGAACCAAGGGTTCTAGAGTGAGCAGAGAAAATGGAGGGGAGGGAATTACTAAAATAAAAATATACATGATAATTTCTCAAAACTGAAGGAAATGTGTTTTCAGATTGAAAAGTTCCATGGTGTTGAGGTTCATTTTGCACAGTGGATGAGAAAAGACCCTAATCTAAGGTGCATCATCATGAAATTTCTGAATGTTAGGAAGAAAAGGAAGATCTCAAAACCCTCCAGAGAGGAGGAAAAAAACCCTCAAGCCCCACAGGACGTACCTAGTGTCAAAATTCTCAATAGCAATATGGAAAGCAAGAAGACAAAGAAGCAAAGTTTTTAAAATTCTGAGGGAAAATTATTTTCAACCTAGAATTCTATACCCAGACTATCATTTAATGTGCTGCTAAAATAAAGGCATTTCAAACATGCCAGTCCTAAAAAAAATTTACCTTTCATGAACTTTTTCTCAGGAAGCTATTGCAGGATGAGTTCCACCAAACCAAGTGAGCAAACCAAGAGGAAAATATGAGTTCTAGGAAACAGGAGACCGAACAAGAGAGAAATGTAGAAGGAATTCCCAAAATGATGAAAAAGGGAAGTGGCAGGATGACGGCTGGGCAGCTGGCCTAGAGAGCAACCAGTCCAGACCGGAGCTGGACAATGAAAAGCTCCAGGATGACATCCAGAAGAGACGTCTGTGAGAAAACAAACAGAACCGATAGAGTGAGAGATTTATAATTCTGTCAGAGTGCTTGGGCAGAAATTAGTGATTGCTCTATGGAAACAGAAGTTTAAAAAAAACAATTATTAACCTAAGGGAAAACAAAATGATTATATAAGATACAGAGTGAACAGCAAGCAGCTCACCTGTGAACAATATTTCCATAAGCATAATAATGTAAACACTGAAAATGGGTCGAATCAAAATTGTGATATAATTACAATGGGAGGAGAGTTATAGGTGAAGTGTGTGTGGTAGAGGGTACTATAAGAAAACAAAATTCTACCGTCCATAATAGGGAAGCAGGAGATAATACGTAAACTGAAAAAGTATTATCTCCTGATTTCTTATTATGGAGGGTAGAAAAAGTCAAGGGGAAACAATTACAAATAAACACCAGAAGAAATAGCTAGAAGATGTGATTATAGTTGGCCCCATAGAGTGGAAATCAGAGGTGGGGAGGAGTGAGCAAAAGGACTGTCATTTTGCTTTGCTGCTTTTGGTAGAAGCCTTGTGTTTGACTTCCTATACTATGTGCTTATATATCTGATTTTTAAAAAGACTAAAGCAAAAAGAAGTGAGTTAGGGAGGAAATAAGAGAGAAGAGAAAATTATTGTAGAAAAATAAGATGAAGTCAGAAGTAATATTAGATCCAGTATACACCATTGCTAAAGATAGGCTGAAAATTGGGTTCTGAGCTTTTTAGCAGCCAACACAAAGTGGAAATGTAATCATTTATACAGTTTCACAATGTCCAAGAGATAAAAACAAACTACTTAGTCAGGAGAAATATATCTATTCCTGGTACTGAGATCTGAGAGACAATTTTCCCATCTGTCCTCCTAAAGAGGACACCATGTGACGTAGTGAACCACATCCTCATCAACTTGCCTAAAGCAGATGCAATAAGATTATAGAGCTCTCTCTTATCATATCTCGCAACATGGTTCGATGGCAAAATGCCAATGCAAAGTTCAGTAAAAGCAACTCTGCAAGAAGATAAAAATCTCTTCACTTCAGAGAGACAATAAAGCATAGTGGCTAGTGTGTGGGCCTGGCTTCCAAATCTGTTCTTAAAATACTCAACTACTCTGCACTCAGTTTTCTCATCTATAAAATGGGCCTAAATATTATCATCTCCTAGGATTTTGTGAGGATTAAATAAGTGTATGCATGTGAAGTACTTAAAGCAATGCCTGGCATATATAAGCACTCAAAAAAAAAAGATAGCTATTATTCAGAGAGATGTTTTCTTTTTTTAATGGATCTTATATGTTAAGACCACAGTAAACAAAGCAGTATGGTATTGGTGAATAGATAGATAGATAGATCAATGGAGATGTACAGGGAAATAGATCCACACAAGCGTGGCCAACTGATCTTCGACAAAGCTGCAAAATAATTCAGTGGAGGAAAGAAAGTCTTTCCAACAAATGGTACTAGGGCAATTGGACGTCCACAGGCAAAGAAATGAACTTTAACTGAAACCTCACACCTTTTACAAAAATAGCTCAAAATGGATCATAGATTTAAATGTAAAATGTCAAACTATACAACTTTTAAATGAAAACAAAGGAGAAGATCTTCGGAATTTAGGGCTAGGTGAAGAGCTCTTAGATGTGACACTCAAAGCATGATCCATAAGAGAAAGTTTGATAAATTGGACTCATCAAACTTTAAAAGCTTCTGTCCTGCAAAACATCCTCGTAAGAGAGTGAAAAAAAAGACACAAACTGGGAGAAAGTGTTTGCAAACCAAAAAGTACTACAAAAAGTATTGCAAACCAAACATCTGCAAAGGACCATAATGAACTCTCAAAAATCAGCAGTAAAAAACAAACAATCCAATTAGAAAATGGGCAAAAGACATGAAGAGACATTTCTGTAAACATGATATACAGATGGCAAATAGAAATATGTTCAACATTATTAGCCATTATGTAAATGTAAATTAAGACCACAATTAGACATCATTATACATCTATAAGAATGGCTAAAATAAAAATAGTGACAAAACCAAATGCTGAGAGAGCAGTTGGTTCTATTATGTATTGCTGGTAGCAATATTAAATGGTACAGCTACTCTGCAAAATAGTTTGGCAATTTCTTAAAAAACTAAACATACACTTACCACTTGACCCAGTAATCACACCCCTAGGCATTTATCCAGAGGAATGAAAATTTAAGTCCACACAAAAACATATACAGGAATGTCTATTGTAGTTTTATTTGTAATAGGCTAAAATTGGAAACAACCCAAATATCCTTCAATGGGTGAATAGTTAAGCTATAATATGTCTATATCATGGAAAATTACTCAGCAATAAAAAGAAACAAACTACTGATACATGCAACAACTTGGATGGATCTCAAAAGAATTATGCTGAGTGAAAAGAAGCCAATCTCAAAAGGTTGTATACTGTATGATTCCATTTCCATAACATTCTCAAAATGATAATATTACAGAGATGGAGGACAGATTAGTGGTTCTAGGGATTCGGGTTTGGGGATGGGAGGAGCATAGAGGGTGACAATAAAGGGGTAGGACGAGGGATCTTTGTGGTGATAGAATAGTTCTATATCTTCATTATGATTGTGGTTACATTAATCTACACATATGATGAAACTGCATAGAACTATACACAAACAAACACACACACTCTTTCTCTCTCACACACACACACATACAAGGGCATGTAGAACTGGTGAACTCTGAATCTGAATAAAGTCTATTGATTGTACCCAGGTCAGTTTCCTGGATTTGATATTATACTATAGTTATGTAAGATGTTACCACTGAGGGAAACTGGGTGAAGGGTACACTAGACCTCGCTGTACTATGTTTGCAATTTCCTCTGCACTTATAATTATTTCAAAAGAAAGTTTAAAAAAATAGATACTATGAAAATATTAGGTAAATCCTACTTCAAAATCTTTCTAATTTGGGGATTAAAGTTACCTTTATTCAGCAAAATCTTTCTTTATAGATTGTATAAAATGATAATTTAAACATCTGAAGAGTTGGTAGAAATTGTAGAAATTCATCTGAGTATAGGGCTTCTTTCAAAAAATAGTGGGGCTTCCCTGGTGGCGCAGTGGTTGAGAATCTGCCTGCCAATGCAGGGGACACGGGTTCGAGCCCTGGTCTGGGAAGATCCCACATGCCGCGGAGCAACTAGGCCTGTGAGCCACAACTACTGAGCCTGCGCATCTGGCGCCTGTGCTCCGCAACAAGAGAGGCCGCGATAGTGAGAGGCCCACGCACCGCGATGAAGAGTGGCCCCCGCTTGCTGCAACTAGAGAAAGCCCTCGCACAGAAACGAAGACCCAACACAGCCAAAAATATAAATAAATAAATAAATAAATAAAATAGTGAAGGCAAGGAGCCGGGTGTGTGTGTGTGTGTGTGTGTGTGTGTGTGTGTGTGTGTGTGTGTAGAAAGAGAGGTGCTGAAGGCAAGTAGCACATTTCCAAATGTCCTTACAGAATGGCACTTATTTCATAGACCAGTGTCTAGCCTTCAGCTTTTTAGTTCAAAAACCAGATTTTCTTGCCCGACTGAGCATGGATTCTCATTAACTGAGCTCATAAGACTGGTATGCCATACATGACCATCTGAGCCACATGCAGATAAACAAGAAAAGCCAAGTTTCTTTCTGTTTTTTAAATAACTTACTTTGAACTCCAAACCCACATCCTACAACCTGGAGGAATACCAGCCTAACCAATTCTTTGCAAAGGCGTCACTGGTCCAATTACTGTCCAGATACCAACTTCCATAGTCTGAAGGATACTCCTAGGAATAGTGACTGCAAGGTTTTTATGATGCTTGGCATTCAGAGAGTCTTTAGGGCCTAGGATCCAGCCTCCCAGGCACTCCATACAACTTTGTCTTCTGTCTTACATCTTCTCAGGCTCTGATATATCCTCCTTCCCAACCTCTGGGAAACTCCTAGAGAAGCCTCTTACTTCCCTAAGATCCCTTCTCCCCCTGTCCTCCAGATACCCAGCATCAAATGACCCATCAGCTTTGCTTTCCCAGAAGGTGGGAAAACCCACTAACTTGAAGCTGCTTCTACTTTTGGTCTTACCAAAATCCCTATGGTAAAGAATTATAAAGGCTTACTACCTTCAAAATGTGGGGGGAAATACAGGGAGAACAGAATAAAATTAATACTTCAACAAATCATTCTACTAAAACTACATCGAACTGGAAAAGCCACTTTATTAATTTGCAGTGAGCAATGAATGTCACAACAGGTCACATCCATGTGGCTAGCCATTTCTTCCCTCTTTAAGGTAGATATTCAAGATTCTAATTAGACTGTTTTTTGGTGAGCCTGGAAGCAGAACTAGAGGTATTAGAATAATTCAACATTTAAAGGGGACAGCCTGTCTCAGCCTGATGTATCAATCCCACAACAGGGATACTCAAGTCATACTAAGGGAGCTGGAAACACTGGAAGTTCGTTGACTATAATCCCCTGGATCCATGTTCACTTTGAGAATGTTCTTGCCAGTGGAGTTGCAATAGTCAGAGGCATTTGGCTGGGACTTTGTCTCCCAGGAGAGCACTTGGATGAAAACTACCAACATTTGTCCTAGAGACTGTCCTTTTTCTATGCTTCCACAACCTCTTCCATGAAATAACAGCCCAGTCTTTCTGGCCTATGATGCATGTCTCTTCTGGATGATTTTGCATAGATCTGTTCCAATCAATTGCATAGGAACTTCAAACTGAATTCTCAAAGAGCCATGTAATTTCTTTGTTCTTGGGTTAGCCTTCCTATACCCACCACATCCTGATACTGGTATATATAAAACTAATTATATTAGAAGATCTTCAATGTGGGATTCTAAATATCAGACGCACCTAAACAAAAGTATTATCTTAAAAAATGTAAAAGTAATTATGCATTTAAAATGACATCATTGCAGTGCCCGACACAGCACGGTGGCCACGTACATCCAGTCTGCTGGCAAGGGCAGTGGAGAGCCGGGGGAAGTCATGGCCTTGGGAATGTCCTCTGATGAAAAAGAACCTGCAGGCTTATCAAATAATTTTCGTGTGGAACATTGGTGTGTTGAAAAGCAGTTCTGTGTGCTTTTCCCCCTTGGTGTGGATCAGCAGTGCTGAGGCAGCAGGCGTGATACAGAAGTATGAGCAGAGACCTTTGGGAATCCCCAAACTCCAGGGAAACTAAAGGTGACAGCAAGCCTAGTGAAGAGGACAGGAGTTGGGGGCCTGGGGCGGTGGTGGCAGGAAGGCGCCCGAAGGCAGCAGCGTCCCATCTGCAGTGGCGGCAGCCCAGCAGGTGCCCCTCATCTCTCTAATTCTGGCTCCAGCTGGGTGGTCAAGGGAGCTGCAAGGTCTTCTGGGCGAGCAGAGCCCACATTCCTGAGCTGTTCTTTGCTGTATTTGGGTCATCTCCCCCCATCCAAGGGGAGAAATCTAGATGAGGTTTAAGAATTAGGGCTTTAAGAACGTGTATCTCATAGTTGAAACCTTGGAACACGTGTTTTCAGCACAAGGTGTTAAAGTGGATTTAACGCCTTTTCAAGGAGGATGTCTCCATGTGGGCAGAACTAGAGAATAAATGGATCTTGAATACACTAGAAAAAAAATGACATCATTCCAACCATTGAAGAATAGTTCATTGTTTCATACAGCAAGAATGATGATGGGTGAAATCTGCTGGATGCAAATGATCCAATAATAATGGATCACTGAAGTCAGATTTTTAAGGTTGAGTGTACACTGTTAAGTATGGAGTGGACTCACTGTAAAAGATCCTGAGTATTTGTGTTTGGGTGGGTAATAATACCTTTCTGGATTATTGTATGTGTGCTATGTTGAGATATCTAATCCTCAGACATATCATAATCTAGTACAGTATAGGCAAGTCCATGGCATTTTCTCCCACTCTTTGCAGAGAAATAATGAATGTCTTAGTGAAAGTATCGTATTCTGAATTCGCAAAGTGCTTAAAGGCAATCTTTTTGGTAATTCCTCACCTATATATCTATGTGTACCTCAAGAATTATTATCCTATTTTTTATTTTATAGGAGAATAAGAAAATATAGTTAATAATAATAGTAATAATAATAATAGATTTCACAGTCATTTTTCCTATAAAAAGTTTAACAAGTTATATCACCCATGGCAGCAAGAATAAAACTCAGACTGAGCCTGCTCCCTCAAACTCTGTTTAGTTACTTTGTATTCTCTAGTATCCTCTGCTTGTCTTATTTCTCTTTTCAATCATTTTTTTCTTCTCTAGTTTTCTTAAAATGGCACAAGCAGGGTACTCATCTTTACTAATAAGATCTTCCCAATCTTAATTCATTATGTCCAGTAAAGCCAGAGAAAACACTAGCCAAGTAGCCTCATGAATGATTTTGTAATAGCTTTCTCTATCAAGATAAATGGATAGGGACTTCCCTGGTGGCGGAGTGGTTAAGAATCTGCCTGCTGGGCTTCCCTGGTGGCGCAGTGGTTGAGAATCTGCCTGCCAATGCAGGGTACATGGGTTCGAGCCCTGGTCTGGGAGGATACCACGTGCCGCGGAGCAACTAGGCCCGTGAGCCACAATTACTGAGCCTGTGCTTCTGGAGCCTGTGCTCCGCAACAAGAGAGGCTGCGATAGTGAGAGGCCCGCGCACCGCGATGAAGAGTGGCCCCCACTCGCCACAACTAGAGAAAGCCCTCGCACAGAAACGAAGACCCAACACAGCCAAAACTAACTAAATAAATAAAACTTAAAAAAAGAATCTGCCTGCCAATGCAGGGGACACGGGTTTGAGCTCTGCTCCGGGAAGATCCCACATGCCGCGGAGCAACTAAGCCCATGCACCACAACTACTGAGCCTGCGCTCTGGAGCCCGTGAGCCACAACTACTGAGACCATGCGCCTAGAGCCCATGCTCCACAACAAGAGAAGCCACCGCAATGTGAAGCCCACACACCACAACGAAGAGTAGCCCCCACTCGCCCCAACTAGAGAAAGCCCGCTGACAGCAACGAAGACCCAACGCAGCCATAAATAAATAAATAAATTTATTTAAAAAAAAAAAAGATAAATGGATATGCTATAGCATCTTAGGACTTCTGAAGTAATTCCATTATAATTTTAGGATTCCAAAGCAGTATATGAGAAAACAAAGGTTTTTAAAGTTCATGTCAACTGGTTTGGGAGTAAAACTTAGCATAATGTTTCTATCAAGTTGTGCTGTTTTGATTCCTTGACTATTTATGAAGCACATGAATGTTTATGAAATACATGAATATATTTACTTTGAGATTTGCTTTCCTCCAGCTCATGCATAACAACACTTTTTGTATTTATGTAAACTTGAAATAATAATAATAAGCTAGTTGTGTTCAGTTCTGTCCTTTGAGATGAAGAGATGCAGTCATAGCCCCAGAGGGCAGTCATATGGTGTCCACTGCCTCTCAGCATGATAACAAGTAAAGACTGTGCTCAGAATCTGTTCAGATGACCATTTCACCCAAGACACATTTTTGTTAAAGACAGAACACCAGGCATTAGAGGAACATGAGGCTTAGAATTAACATGTTTTGTTCTGCTAAGACAAAAAAAAAAAAAAAAAAAGACCCAGTCCCATGTCACCTACTGACTCCATCCTACTGCAATTGGAGCATCAGGACAGAACCTGTTCTCGTCCTCATGGCCAGACCTCCAGCACTGCACACACTCTGTGAAACTCATTTGGCAAGAAGGATCCAAGGGCGCAGGAGAGTGTGCCCTTGGATCCTGTTGCCTACGTGTTGTATGAGGTGGCAAGAACATCTCTTTTGGTTTGGTTTTCACTGCCTGAAATTATAAAATCAGATTACTGCACATAATGGGGCTTATTCCAAGAGGCTAGAGTGAGATTTAGAAGCCTTTCAGTCCACTTATCAAAATGCTTACAGTTCCCATTTCATTCTGGATGAAACAATAATAAATATTGAGCAAAAGAAGTTAATCCCCATCTGAAGGATGTTATCCAGTTAAACAACAAAAGTTGTTCAGATCCCAGGCAATGAATTTCATATTAAAATTCACAGCAACCCATAGGCACATTTCATTAAAAGCCATAGACATTGTAATGTATCTTTTTCAGTACTGATTCTGTCATGAGTCTAATTGAAAAACAGTAATCACGAACATCAGGGTTGGGTTTTTTTTAAATCAGTATTTTTCTTTTAGCAACATAGCGGATCTAGGACTGACAGGGACCTATCACGTAATGTTGTCTACATAGTAGTACCAAAGCATTTTTCTATACCAAAATTTAACATTGTATAGCAAGTATCTTCTTCTTTTAAACATTTTTTAAATTTATTTTTTGGCTGTGTTGGGTCTTCGTTGCAGTGAGCGGGCTTCTCATTGCGGTGGCTTCTCTTGTTGCGGAGCATGGGCTCTAGACACGTGGGCTTCAGTGTTGCAGCACACGGGTTTCAGTAGCTGTGGCTGGCAGGCTCTAGAGCACAGGCTCAGTAGTTGTGGAGCACAGGCTTAGTTGTTCTGCGGCATGCGGGCTCTTCCTGGACCAGGGATCAAACCCATGTCCCCTGCATTGGCAGGTGGAGTCTTAACCACTGTGCCACCAGGGCAGTCCTATAGCAAGTATCTTCTAAAGAAATCTTTTTATTTGATCTTTTAACCAATATAGGCTGGGTGTGAGGGAAAGTAAAGTTATTACACAGTCTTATACTTAGTATTTTTATACTTTGCTTGACATTTGACTATTTTTAACATATTTGTGGCTTATAATAGGAATTTATTTATGTTTTTGGTTACATATGTTATATATGCCTATCAATATGATATGGGTGTATCTATGTGATATGTATACCCTGTGGTATGGTGGTAAGTCAGCCCTTCAAATAAATCCTGATTTATTGCCTTTGTGAATTTCCTTGCTGTACATACTCCTACCATGGCCAATTTCAAGCTACCAATATGATGATAATGAACGTGGAGTTTGGAAGAGGTGTGAACATTTGCCTCCAGCACACCACTGTATCTATACGTGTGCATGTGTGTGTGCATGTAAATATACACATAATGTGTACACACACACACACCTGTGTGTATAGGTATGTATACACCACACAAACACATATACATCTACACACACAACTGAGAGGGCTATGGAGTAGTGAGGAAGACTGAAACCAGTGCAATCCCACTTCTACCACTCACTAGTTATTTGAACTTGGAGGAATCACTTAACTCTTCTGTGTCTGTTTTCTCTTTTGCATAAAGAACATAATAATAGTACTATTAGGGAACCATTTACTGAAATCACCCGCCTTGGCCAGGCACGATAATAACCGCTTGCATGAGTTGTCTCACAACAGGAGGTCCTGATAAGGAACATGGTGCTGCCACCAAAAACTAACCAGGATAATTTGGGAGGGGCCAAAAGGAGGGAGGAGACACCAGCCCACAATATATCCTGCCAACGTTTTTGAAACACTCACACTGGAAACCATCCTGACTGAGGAAGGGACTTGAACTCGAGCAAATATGGGCACAGGCAAGATGATTGGCCAGAGACAACCCAGAAAGCTAACCCCATTACCATAAAACCTGAGACTGTGAGCCCCATGGCAGAGCAGTTCTCCTGGGTTCCCTTACCCTGCTGCTCTCTGACTGCCCGGGTGCCCCTTCCCAGTAAAGTCTTTTGCTCTGTCAGCACATGTGTCTCCTCAGACAATTCATTTCCAAGTGTTAGACGAGAGCCCACTCTCGGGCCCTGGAACAGGTCCCCCTTCCAGGAAGAGTACCACTTAATAGACATGTTGTAAAGGTTAAATAAATTAACACATGTCAAGTGCTAACAACAGTAACACTTAAGAGCTATATATCAGCTATAATAATTGTTGCTGCTATTAACATTATTATTTATAAATAACCATGTGTATATATAGTAATTTGCCAAGATCTTGCCCACCAAAAGCAGCTGATGCTCCACCTTCCTCTCCTCTACTCCCCAACCTCCGCCCCATCTCTCCCCTCCTTCCATTTGCAGGTTCAGGTTAGCCTTGTAGGGACTAAGTTCTTTCCCAGTCAGAATCAGCAAATCTTTAGACCTGAGGCAGGGGCTGTTCTGTTACCACGTCTCAGGTTGTCTGTCTTACCTACTTATCCCTCTCTATCAGTGCCTGGAGAGCTCCCCTTACTGGGTCATTACCCTGGATACTTAGCTACCTACCTTCATTCCCCAGTCTTTGAGTTCAGCAGTTGCCTCTCTTCTATTGGCTTCTGACCAGTGGCTTGCCTGATCCTTGCTCTGAATGAGAACCTGGATCTCTGGACCTTGACTGCTGGGTTCTAATCTCATGACTTTGCTATGGTTTGGAATCCTGACTGATGATCTTGTTCTGGACTGTTCCCAATTCCTATCCATTTTGCACTTACAATTCACTTGATCTGGGATATCTGTAACTATGATGGCCATTCAACCTGGGTTTTCCAGATAGTGGAATTTTAAATATTTTGTCCTTTAGACACTAGTGTTTTGGTATATGAAGTATATTTCCCAGAGAATTTTTGACACCAGAGAGAACTATAAAATCCCATAGGCAAAATATGTCCTTTTTATTTTTTTAATTCAGAAAATATAATCAGGGTTTATCTAAACTTTTAATAAGTTCCCATACTAAAGTGACCACCAGTCTTAATGCCCAGCTGCAAACCATGGTCCAGGTTCTATATATTACTCTATCAGGCAGTACTATATTACATGGTGGAGGTGATTTGGAAAGAAGGCACAGTTAAAAGGAGGACCCAAAAACCTCCTTGCCCCAGGTTTCAAATAATGGCCGGAATGTCACACATTCTATTCTCATTTTAAAAAATGATTTACTCCATCTGTGTGTACATATTGTAATCATCTGATATTTACAGTCATTTGAATAGAATGAAGACAAACAACTTAATTGTGTCTGTTTTCTTCCATTCCACTTCTTAGTGACCACGTGTGTATCAGCAGCTATCTCTTAAGATGGTCTGCCCTGGTAAGCTCCTCCCTAAATTGAAAAGTGAATAAATTTCTGCAAAATCTAAAATCAGTGATTCGAGCTCAGTTACCCCACTCTATTTCCAACAGGTTCAATCTCTGCTGGCAGATTTTCTGCCTCACCAGGCATTCAAAAGTGAATTCTTAAAAATATTCCCTCTGAGAAAACATCAAATTCCACTAGAGCTCTAAACAACAATTACTTTTCTAAATCGATGTCTACTATTGAAATATAGTAATTATATTATCATTTTGTAGTTGTGGTGTATATGGGTTGCATGGGTGGTGGTGGTTGTGTGTGGGGGGGCAGGAATGGAGTAGGAAGGGGAGGGTCAGAGTTCAAAACCTTTTTATTCTTTAGAAACTTCCACACAAGCAACCCTTGGGTCCCTCTCGTTTTAGAACTGACTCACTCTAGCAGTTTAAATAAAATTCATTCTTTTCCACCTAATCCCCTTTATTAAGAGAGAAAAAAAAAAGAGTAGGATTAGATAGAGAACTTAGCGAAGTCAGGAGGCATGGGTTTTAAACCAGCTTTCTCACTAACTCTCTTGATGGATCCCCAGGAGGTCCATTCTGTCCATAGACAGAATTCAGGATGTCTGTGAATTTAAAAGGGGAAAAAAATTACATCATTATTTTCATCGACGTCTAATTGAAATTTAGCATTTCCTTCAAGAGCTCTCCCAATTCTGCCCTATCTTTCACTTCCTCCCATTTGTAGGCTTAAATTGCCCATGTAGTCCTTTGATTATTAATGTAGACAAGAAACCACAGACTGTTAGCAGTACTTATGATTTTTCACCACGAGAAGTCAGACATTTTCTTATTGCTTTCACATTTGTTGCAGATATCTCAAGATATAATATCTATTCATCACTATTTCAAAATTATGGTACTTAATAGACTTGCTGCTATGTCTTATAATTTAACACGTTAAAAAAGAAGCACATATATTACTATATCATATATTTGTTTTTTAATATTCTGATAACTATATTTTGATGGAATTGGTTTCCTTTGGATGCTTATGTATTTTTAAAACATCTTTATTGAGATATAATACATATAACAAAATTCACCCATTTAAAGTGCACATTTCAAAGGCTTTAATATAATCACAGAATTATGCAACCATCACTATAATCTAAGTTTAGAATATTTTCATCACCACAAGAAGAAACTTGTACTCAATAGCAGTCACTGCCTACTCTTTTCCTCTCTATCCCTCAGCCCTTGGCAACCACTAATGTACTTTCTGTCTTTATAAATTTGCCTATTCTGGACCTTTCATATAAATGGGATCATACAATATGAGTCTTTTGTGACTGGTTTCTCTCACTTAGCATGTTTTTAAGGTTCACCCAAGTTGTTTCATGTACCAGGACTTCATTTCTTTTTATTGCCATATAATATTTCATTGCATGGCTATACCATATTTTGTTTATTCATATTGATGGACATTTAGGTTGTTTCCACTTTTTAGCTATCATGAATAATAGATGAAATGCTATGAGCATTCATGTGCAAATGTTTGTGTAGATATATGCTATGTTTTCATTTCTAATGGGTTTATACCTAGGAGTGGAATTGCTAGGTCATATGGTAACTCTGTGTTTAACATTTTGAAGAATTGCCAGACTGTTTTCTAAAGTGGTTGCACCATTTTATATCATCTCCAGCAGTGTTTGAGGGTTCCGATTTCTCAATATCCTCTCCAACTCGTTATTGCATGGCTTTCTGATTACAGCCATCCTAGCGGGTATGAAGTGGTATCTCACTGTGGTTTTGCTTTGCATTTCCCTAATGGTTAATGACGCTGAGCACTTTTTCACATGGTTATGGGCCATGGGTCATGGTATGTCTTCTTTGGAGAAATGCCTATTCAAATCTTTTGCCCATTCTTTAATTGGATCGTTTGTCTTTAATTATTGAGCTGCAAGAGTTCTTTATTCTGGATACAAGTCCCTTATCAGATCTAATTTTTCTTCAGAAAAAAAATGGCAGAAGAAAAGAACAGACATGCTTAGAAAAATCCAGACCTTGGTGTCATTGTTTGATTATCCCTGTACATGAACCAATAAATCCTCCTTATTGTTTAAAAAAAAAAGTTAGATTCTAAAATTAGATCATGGTGATGGTTGTACAACTCTGTAAATGTACTAAAACTGTACATACCTTAAATAGATGAATTTTATGGCATATGAATTATACTTCAATAAAGATGTTTTTAAAAAGACAAAAGAGGGGCTTCCCTGGTGGCACAGTGGTTAAGAATCCACCTGCCAATGCAGAGCACACGGGTTTGAGCCCTGGTCCGGGAAGATCCCACATGCTGCGGAGCAACTAAGCCCGTGTGCCACAACTACTGAGCCTACACTCTAGAGCCCACAAGCCACAACTACTGAGCCCGCGTGCCACAACTGCTGAAGCCCGTGTGCCACAACTGCTGAAGCCCGTGTGCCACAACTGCTGAAGCCCGTGCTCCTAGAGCCTGTGCTCTGCAACAAGAGAAGCCACCGCAATGAGAAGCCCGCACACTGCAACAAAGAGTAGCCCCCACTCACCGCAACTAGAGAAAGCCTGCACGCAGCAATGAAGACCCAACACAGCCAAAAATAAATATAAATAAAATAAATAAATTTAAAATAAAATAAAAAGATAAAAGAATCCATTGCCTAATCTACAGTCATAAAGTTTACTTTTATGTCTTCTTCTAAGAATTGTATTGTTTTGGCTCTTACGTTTAGGATTTTGATCCATTTTGAGTTTATTTTTGTACATGATATAAAGAAGGGGTCCATCTTCATGTACTGTACCTTATTTTATGTTGTTAAAAACATTATTCTGAGAGGGAATCCACAGGCTTCACCAGTTTGACAAGGTGATCCATGTTACAGAAAAAGGGAGGAATCTTTGATCTAGAAATTGGACTATACCCTTACTTCCCTGGGTCTCAGTTTCCTCCCCTGTAAAATTCATTGGTGGGACTGAATTGGGAAGCCCCTTCCAGTTCTGTGGTGCTCTTTACTATGTACACATTATGGGCGGAAATCAATGATTCTTTTCTTAAGAAAATACGTACGTATGACACCAGCTACTTTATTTAAAAGGAAACCATTGTTTGGCAATCCAGGGAGGGCTCAGCCTGAGCTCTGGAAAGTGTTTTAAGGGGTAGAGGTGACACGATAGGGGAAGGAAATGTTTTCTATTGAAAAGCAGTCAATTGCCTTCAACAAGTTGCCAACAAACTGGGAAAAGACTTTTTTTTTCCTCTGGTTTCAGCTGAATGCCAGCTTTTGGAAGGTAAATAGAGTGGGCTAGATGAAAGGGTTACAAACATCCCCAAATGAGGAAGGGAATTTTTTTGTACAAAGTCAGCAGGAGGAGAGATGCCATACATGCAGCTGAGGCACCAACAGTGAAGTCATCAAAGGGGAAGAAAAATCAGGAAAATAATCTTTGCTTTTACAATTGTAAAGGGACTTTTACAATTTTACGATTGTTCCTCTATATTCTTTACCTTTAAAAAAATTTTTAAACAGGTCTTCGTTGCTGCATGCAGGCTTTCTCTAGTTGCGACAAGCGGGGTCTACTCTTCATTATGGTGCGTGGGCTTCTCATTGCAGTGGCTTCTCTTGTTGCGGAGCACAGGCTCTAGGCACACTGGCTTCAGTAGTTGTGACACACAGACTCAGTAGTTGTGGCTGGTGGGCTCTAGAGTGCAGGCTCAGTAGTTGTGGCACATGGGCTTAGTTGCTCTGTGGCATGTGGGATCTTCCCAGACCAAGGCTTGAACCCGTGTCCCCTGCATTGGCAGGTGGATTCTTAACTACTGCGCCACCAGGGAAGCCCCAGCATCAAATTCTTTAAGCTATTTGACCATTGTCTATATGCATTGTAATTTTTCCTGGAATCTATTTCTACACAGTGGAACTACAGATCATAATAATTATAAAAGGAAAGCAAAATGTTTGCAAAAAGTTGCATTAAATATGCCATTTTTAAAAGACTACAGGATGCTCAAGCTGTACAGTTTGATAATATTAAATATTTAGCAGGGTGTATATTTATGTGCCTTATAGTAAGTCTGGGATTTTATCACCTGTGTATATAATAAAGTGTCTATTTAAAAAAAAAGATCAAAATTTGCCTGTTGGTGAGTTTGTAATTAGATAACAGAGTGAAACCACCTAGCTTATGACCAGAAAGCATGTGGAATTGTATCTTTGCCACTGTATTAAGTAATATTATGGACTGAATTGTGTTCCAACAAAGTCCATGTGTTGCTTTGCTGTATACTTGAAACTAACACAACACTGTAAATCAACTATACTTCAATTTAAAAGAATCCATGTGTTGAAAAAAATAAATAAAATACTATGGGATATTTGCAGAAGGGCTAACATAGGCTCCTGAAATATGTAAGCTATCTACCCTGATGCATAGAACATGCTAAATTCTCTGTTTCTGCAAATTTTGCAATTTTTTTTAATTAATTTTTTTGGGGGGTATAGTTTTTTTTTAATTTTTTAAAAAAATTTTTAATTAATTTTTTATTGGGGTATAGTTGTTTTACAATGTTGTGTTAGTTTTTGCTGTACGGCAAAGTGAATCAGCTATATGTACACATATATCCCCTCTTTTCTGGATTTCCTTCCAAATTTTGCAAGTCTTGTGTTGATATCCATTTAAATGAACAGTAAACCTTAATCAAGGAAGGGAAAATAATCCTTAGGGGCTTGAATGTCAGGACTTCCAATTTTCCTCTTCCCAGCACCTTTTCCTCAGGTTCTTCCCCCTTCCAAGAAGGACCGACTGACAATGTGGGGAAAAAGAGTGTGGGCAGAGAGGAAGCAGAGTCAGAGCTCAAGAGCCCTGCCAGTTAGTCAAAGGTCAGCTCGGAAGGGACTGTCTGTGAGAGGACGAGGAAGCTGACTTCTCTTGAGCCAGCTGAACTAGATGGCAGCCAGTCTCTATCTCCTCACTGGGCTGGAGTCGAGTCCCCACGGTTTTATGGGGCCCCATAAAGACAAAAATGCTCTGTAGAACAGGGTCTAGCTTCACCTTTTTAGGTGAACAGGCCAGGTTTCAGCCGGGGGTCAAGGGAGAGAGGACAGAGAGGACCAAACTGGCATGTGCTGCTTCAGAAACTTACAGGCTTATTTGGAAAGACTGAAACTAAATAAAGACTTCTTATTAGCATAGAACTAGAGTTGTGAAATCTAGTCAAAGGGTTGTATGCAAGGATGCTGGGTTTTTATACATATACTCTCTCGGTGATGGGGAAAAACAGTGAAAAACAACATTCTAATTAGGGGAGAAAACTATTGTTTTTCATAAATTCGTAACATTTCTCATGCCAACAATTTTCTTTTGACACTAGAACACAGGAATGATGCTCCCAAGTTTTTGCCCCCTCCTCAAATTGAAAAGGGAAGTAAAATTCTTTTCTCAGAAATAAAATGCACATTTAAAATAAAAAAGCATTAAACTAACATTAGATGACTTATTCTAAATGATGTTCCCCTTTAACTGGACTTTTCTTCAGATTTTCTAAGAAGAAAAGTTGACATCTAACTCCATGTGTCAGTTTCTTTTTTTCCTTTGTAAAATTTTTTCTCACATTTACTTTCTGGTGGGAGTAGTATTTTATTGTTCTGTGAAAATCCAATTCCAATCCATCAGTTATTATTATCAGTTATTAGACATTTATGGTCAGAACTGATGGACCTTTTTGCTCTTTCTGCATTTAGATGATCTCAGCTTATATTCTGGAAATGTGCATTGAACCAGAAGTGATATCCTATCACCCCTGAGGACAAATCTTTCCAAAATGCCTGTCTAGCTCACTGTGTTCTTCACAGAAGGGAGAATCCTGAGGACTGGGTCCAACGGGGAGGAATATTGCCCAAGATGGCCTGAGACAACATAGCTGGATGGCGAGTCCCAATTTTCATCATCTTAGTTGAAGAGAGACAAGGTCGTGGCACAGAAGACAACCTTCTGCATTTGAGAGCCAGGCAAATGCACAGAAGCAAGTAGTAAAGCTGAAACCAGGGGAGTAAAGGTCTGAACAGAGCTAGGCGGATGGAGAGGGTCAAGGGAAGGATTTTGGTTCTGAAGCAACAAACCGGAAGCAGGTGCCAGAGTGCCCTTTTTTTTCCCCCCGCCCCCGGTACGCGGGCCTCTCACTGCTGTGGCCTCTCACTGCTGTGGCCTCTCCCGCCGTGGAGCACAGGCTCCGGACGCGCAGGCTCAGCGGCCATGGCTCACGGGCGCAGCCGCTCTGCAGCATGCGGGATCCCCCCGGACCGGGGCACGAAGCAGCGCCCCCTGAATCGGCAGGCGGGCTCCCAACCACTGCGCCACCAGGGAAGCCCCAGAGTGCCCTTTTATGTCAGCTGTTGAGGGCAGTTCTGCTGCTCGGAGGAGCCACCCAGCACTCCAGGCTAAACGCTGCAAAGCAACAGATATATCAGATCTATTTTTATTCTCTCTTTTATATACTTTATTTTCATCTCAGTACTCCATGGTTTTTTTATCCTTTCATTCTTCCTTCTGTGGGTTCCTGTTTTGTTTTTGTTTTTTTTTAAATTTTACAATTTTATTTATTTTTTTATACTGCAGGTTCTTATTAGTCATCAGTTTTATACACATCAGTGTATACATGTCAATCCCAATCCCCCAGTTCATCACACCCCACCCACACCCCTCCCGCCACTTCCCCCGCTTGGTGTCCATACGTTTGTTCTCTACATCTGTGTCTCTATTTCTGCCCTGCAAACCGGTTTGCGGGTTCCTGTTTTTAAACTCCATTCTCTACAGCTCTAGGCTCCTTTTCGGACTTTTTAATTTTGTTTTCTTTAAGAGTGTTGTAAAAACTAGCACTTTTGCTGTTTTTGTTTTTGTTTTTCTTTGTTCATGTAGTCTGATCTGGAAACCAGGACTTTATGTTGGCCTGGATTTCTCAGGTCTCTAATCAACTCTGTGGAAAGTGGAATAGCTTGGCAACAGACATAATAATAATAATTAAAAATAACAGTAAGCACAGAACTAAGAAATGAGATTCAAAAATAAGAAGGAAAGTGACATAGGCTTTCATCTGAAAATATCTATTCTGGCCAACGGAGAAGCACCCTTACAAATCAGTTAATTACATCTCTCTATGTAGAGAAAAGCAAAACCATAGGGAAATTCTACCTTCAAGTGTAAAGTTTGCTTTGTGTATTACCTTCTGGTGAAATTCCCAAATCTTTGAAAACCCAAGATGAAAACAATGGCTGCCTCTAGAAAGACTTCCAAGGATACTTTTAAAACAGAGTAGGTTTGTTTTTCTGGTACGACTTCAGAGAAGTTCTCACTTAAATCCATGCATGGTCATTTTATATCTCCCATTTATGCACGCTTGTTTGCTGAACTTAAGTCTAGTGAACGAGTTATTTTAAAAAATGCTTTTTGAAATTACCCCCACCCTAAACAGCAGGACTGCTGTGTGTATACTAATGCTCTGGAAAGGCACAAGTCAGGTATTGGGTGTAGGCACAGGACAAACCGCATGGTCTGCCTTGGCAGCCCTGTCCTCACCTGCAGGCTGCCCACACACACACTGTCTTCCAAACGGTGCTCCTCTGATGCCAGATGGCTGACTGAGCTACTGTGGCAGGGAGCCTATGGGAGGGGAGGGAGGAGGGGATGTGGATAAAAATTTTATAAACTAAACTTCAAGCTGAAAACTTGATTTACCCTTTCAGCCCAATTCACATTGGAAGTCCCATCTTTTCTTAAAAATCTTGGACACTGAAGAGTTAAAAGGGTATGGAAGCTGGTGTAGCCTGGGGCTGTCATCCAAGGCCAGCAGCAGGAAGGGTTTGGCTCTGGCTAGGCTACAGACAGGCCATCTGGATGCAGGGAAGGCCTAGAATGCCAGAAGCAGCTTTTCTTTTTTGGTGTTCGGCTTCATTAAGTTCAGCCTGGGGAGAGTCTCTTTGGTTTAAGACCCAAACTGAGAGTCTTCTTTGAACAGGGATTTGATGTTTTGAATTTTATATAAAACAAACACCCACTACATATACTCTTACAGCAAAGAAGGTCATGAAAAGCAACGTCCTCGATTAAACATATTTTAAAAAGGATGTAGACCAGATTCACTAGACTTATAAATACATAGAAGCTATGTGTAGTCTTTAAATAACTTTGCTAGGAATAGATAAATCTGGGTAGGTTATCTGAGGAAAAAAAAAATTCTATTTTTTATATAGTACCGCTCTGTGACTCTCATGAAGAATTCTTTCATTGTTTTTCCTATAGTTCACTTGGAAAAGCAGTTTCACCACACTGAACTTGCTTTTAGGTCTTTAAAATTATCTTCTTTCTTCATTTTTATTTTCTATTTAATTATATAACATTTGGCATAACGTTAGCGTGGGCCAATTGTAATTCCTTTCACAGGAAATTTTTCTTTATTAAAATTGAGAAAAACAAAACTCTGCAGGGAAATTATAGCAACTTCCTACTCTATATCACTCATGAACATACACTCTGTTTGGAAACCACCCTCTTTAAGAGATATGATCTATTCTTCCCTAGCTATAGCAGTCTGTGGTGGATTTGTATGTGTTACTCTTAACAATGAAAGGAAAAGGTGAATGTAAATTCACTTGGACAAAACAAAGCAGGAAAGAGAATATTATCCTTAAGAGAATTCTTACCTTAAGGAAAAGAAAATGCACGTATCTTTCTGGGTGGGGAAGGTGAAGGGGGGAAGGGATGGGTGGGGATTTTTTCTCTCCAAGGCATTAATTGCCACCTAGCAGCAGAGGAGGGAATTGCGCACATAACTTTGGACTTCAACTCTAGAAAATATTGGTGTTAAAGGGCACATTACTTTTATTATGATCTAAGGAATTACTAGCCTACTGGTAGACTAGGGATTGACTTTTTTTCTCTCTTGTAGCGAGGAAAGAAAAAGAACTATAACAAGTGAAAAATTTTGCCTTATTTATAAGAATGCTCTTTCCACCCTAAAATGTCTCTATTCTTTTGTTTCTCAATGGTTACCCTTGCCACCTCAGCAACAGGCCAAAGGAAAAGAAATTCTGAAGCCACTCTGACACCAAAAAAAGGCTGGCTTTGGCCCATTAAAGGAAAAAATGCCTGTTTTTAATATAGAAAGTAGTTTTCCAAACAATCTCAGAGTTATTTCTATGAAAATGAGATCAGAATATATTTTATTTTGTTAGGGCAATAAGACGCCATCTATTTTGAAAATTAAAAGACTTTTTTAAATAAAGGATGAAATAATTTCCAGATCAAATGATTATTCAAATGTGTTAAAGAAGGGCGTCCTTATTTCAAACTTCACCAACCATGTTTTTATTTTTGTAGCAGTCAGCCATACTAAATGCCAAAACTTTAAAGGAGAGTCTCTATAATTGTGTTTCATAGATCTTGGCAGCTAAATAAAAGTACCTAAAAATTTTCAAAAGAGATTAATGCAAAATTAAACAGTTAAGAGGACTTCAAAAGCTAACAAGTTGAAAAACCTCTCGGCTTTACTCTTGGCTAAAAGTGTATCTTATTTAAGGTATTAGATATGGGGGGAGGGAGTGGTTCACTGTATACTTCCAATTTGTCACTTTTTATCCAAATAAATAGCAGGCATTGCCACTATATCGATTATATGAGCATATTGTCACTAAGGAAGTCAGCAACATTTTGGAAGACAAATGCTGGTTTTAAAAGTAATAATAATAGTAGGTAATATTTACTGACTATTTACCATGTGCCAGGCAGTGTGCTAAGCACTTTAAATGAGAAATTCACTTATCACAATAATCATAAAAGATACTGGTCAATATGATCTCGATTTTACAGGTTTAAGCAACGAGAACAAGAACAACAACAAAACAAAAGTTCAGAAAGGTGAAATAAGTCATTGAAAGTCTCAGAGCTTGTAAGTAGCTAGGCTTAAATACAAACCCAGTTCTGTCTTAAAAGTGGAATGCCCCAGCTTTCAGTTCTTGGAATTCTCTCCTATCTATTCTCACTCCAATCTCATGGCTCTGAATAAATCTTCTATGATGATGACCCCCAATTTTGGATCTCCATCCTGGACCTCTCCACTAAACTCCAACTCATATGCCAACTTACTACTCCGTATCTCCATTAGAATGTCTAAGAGACATCCCAAACTTGAAATATACAAAACCATATCCATCATCTTTTCCCCCAAACCTACTCCTCCCATCTCTCCTTTGTCACATTTCATTGCAACTTTTTTCTTCCATTTGCTCAGGCCAAAAACGTTAGCCATTTTGAAACTTCTCTTTCTCTTACATGTCACATCCAATCCATTAGCAAAGCACTGTTGGCTCTGTCTTCAAAATATACCCAGAATCCAACTACTTCCTACAATCTCACCATTACAACTCTGGTCCAAGCCATTGTCATCTCTCACTTAGATTACTGTAGGCTTGATCTTGTTAACCTTCTTGGCCCCCTATAGTTTGTTCTCAACACAGTGTCAGGATAATCTTTTATAAAGTCAGTCCTGAAATGTCTCCGTTCAAAACCCTCTAGTAGCTTTCTATCTCACTCAGAGTCAAAGTCCTTATTGTGGCCTAAAGGCCCTATATTGTCTGCAGCCCCCAAACCACTTCCTCTCTGATTTCATCCCATACCACTCTTCCTCAGGAATTTTTGTCTGTTTTGTTTACTGAGGTATTCTCAGCATCTTAGTAATAATGCTTGGCATATAGTAAGGTAATCGACAAATATTTGTTGACTTAAAGAGAAATATCTGACTTGAAAACCTTTCCTTTTCATCATTCCCTTCTATGAGTATATTGGTGGCTTTGTGAGTTGAAGGTGATTGGCTGGATTATTCACAGTGGCTCTTGTATCAGAGCCCCACTTGTAGACGGATAGAAGAAACATTTTGATCTCTTGGGGTTTTAATGGCTTTAGGCTCCTTTAAGCATGATTTAAAGATTTGGCTCAGGGTACATCCTGATTTTTAACCAGCAGTTGCAAAATTGATCAGTAAGGGTATTTTGCAGAAAGAATAGGCCAGAAAAGTGGCACTACTCTGTTTAAAGACCATTGTTAGTCACTTCAGGATTTTTTAGAATTAAATAAAAATAAATTCGAATAAGAGCCAAGTTGAAACTTTCCTATGCACATGTAACATTTATTGTTACTCAACTATCTAGATGACATTCTGTAATAATTTCTTAATTTCTGGAAAAAAAAAAGCATTTCTCAACAACTCAAGTATGCCAATGGCTTTTGTACAGGCCTGTCTTTTGGTCACACACACTGAGGAGGAAAATTATCTTATATACTTTAGATAGAATTCTAAAGGGTTAATCTTCCAAATTATGTCTATTAATTTCAATTTGCTGTATCCCAAGCTTTAGCTCTTACCCAAAGAGAATCTTAGCTTCTGAGTAACTATTTAAAAAAAAAAAAAAAGGTTATAGTGGATACAGATAAGGCTACCTTTAGAGTGAGCTATCTAAAGGCTATCAAATGTTGGTTAAATAAATTATGATACATTCTTACGATGGAATACCTTCCGGTTATACAGACATTTAAAAGCATGTGACATGAAGAAATGTTTGTGATATAATGTTTAAATTAAAAAGCAGGTTAAAAATAAGCATATATAATTGGATACAAATTTTTGTGGCAGTTTATTTTGTTGAGATATTAATTCTATGTTTTCTCCTATCTCCCTGCTTCTTGACCCCATTCAAGCAGGTATCCAGACCTCAGATTCCTCTAAGGCAAAAAGCAAAAGCTGCATGGAGACAAATATAGGCTCTCCCTATATTGTGAAATGAGAAGGGGAAAAAAAGAAAGGAATGCCTTTGAGGATGACGTGGAAGAGAGATTCCTCAGGATTTAGGAGATGGAAGCCCATAAGTTGAGTGAACATCTAAGACTCCTGTCTTGCTCTGTGACAAAACCTCAGAGAGGAAGGCTGCACCTGGGTGCAGGGGGTGCCAAATTCACTCACTTGATTCCGGATTCTTGAGTTCTCAGGGTGGTAAGAAATACTGGAGTCCTCAGACCTGAAGGGAAGATGGCACAAAAGGGAATCTCAGCAGTAAATCAATGTGGACAGACGACCAAATAATTTGAGGTAATTCCAGGTATTTCCACAATGACTAAGGCCCTAGAAACTTTGTACAATCCTGGATGGAGAGGAAATGCTCAATAATAACTGAGATTGACTTTCTTACCAACATGGCAGGATGGGAACTCAGGGTTAGATTCATGTTGATCTAAAGAAATGCAATATTTCTTTCTATGGAATGAGTCACACCCCACAATATGCATATGCACACAAAGACAATGTACTATATATTATAAATATTGGAAAATGTATTATCAGGATAATTTTCCTCCCTTCTTTGATAGATATTATTGTAGGGGGAAAATGACTAAATTTCTAATAGTAATTTTCTCTACCTAGTGGATTATATGGGATTATTTTTCATACTGTCTGCATTTGAAAAAAATTAAAATAAATGTATATTCCTCTTATAATTGGAAAAATATAAAACCAACTGTAAGCTGACTTCTTTCCTATATATTTGAACAGGTAGAAACAGGAAAGGGCATATATCATTTTAGGTTCTATTTTCCAGCTATTTCAGAGCCACCAATATTAACGTGCTTAGAAGTATAATATAAACTAAACTTCAAGAAAAGATAACAGATTTTTCTCACATTAAAAAAACTGGTGTATACCTCCTGCACCCTGTAAAAACTGAAAATATTTTTGTATCTGTCAGGGTCCCAGCAAGAAACAGATGGCACACTCAAAAGGGGCAACTGAAGAGAATATAATCAGAATGTGAGGAGGGAAACAGCAAGAGATGATGCAGTGTATTTATTACCCCAACCTGGCCAACGTGGAGGGAGAGAGGGTAATAAATACACTAATCTCTGTCTCCTACTGCCTTTTGATCTCCTGCTAGTGCTCTCCATCAGCTGAGCTCAACCAGAAGCCAGAGGGGAAGGGAACTTGCTGATGTAACCTCTAAAGGGTGACGCAGATCTATAGGGGCAGCAGAGAATATCTGGCACAGTGACATTAAAGTACAAGTAAATCTGTCATTTTGCTATAAATATTTCCAAATTTAAAGATTTCTACTAGAAGAGTACTATAAACAGTTTTGTACTTTAATCTTTGAATTGGAATATCTGCAATATATTTGGAATTATCACTACTGCTAAAGTACTCTTACTCATCCACGAATTCTAAACTTTATTGAGTACCTAGCTTGTATGATACATTAGATATATATATTATACAAACAAATATAGCACAGTCCCTGTCCTCCAGGGGCTTGATTTACTAGATGGAGACAAACTGTAAATAAATAAGTACTATTGTTATATGTGTGTAGCAGGATGTTAAAATGGGACTTTCTGTCTCAGTTTTGGCTGAGGCTCTAAGGAAAGTAAAGTGCCAACTATTCCCACATTCCACAGTAAAGTGGAAGACCACCAAAATTAGAAATTAAAAAACAGAGGGGGGCTGCTTTTGCCACTTTTAACTGTCTACCCATTTCCTCACTTCATGCCTAGGGAGAGAGGCTTTAATGGAAATTAGATATAGGACCCCTAAGCTGGGCGTCACGGTGGTGGATTAGTGTCTGGCTTATATCTGAGGAACTCATTCATTCAATACTTATAGAGCACTTATTAAGTATAGACACTATTCTAGGCACAGGTGACTACAGAGGTGAACTAAATAGACGAAAATCCTCTGCCTTCATAGAGCTAACATTCTAGTGGAATCTAGGCAGCAAGAAATTTTGGTTGGCTAACTGTGAAGATGAGTTTTCAATTTTGTCAAAGTCTATACTCCCATAGATGTGAGGCAAAGCCATTCCGTGGGTGTTTCTTTCGGTCAGATATGGGCTACCGGCGAGGATCAAGTGGAACTGTGAGGAGACCTCCACAGTAAGAAGCTGAAGGTGTATACAACAGATGCTAGTAACTGACACTGAACTTTAGACGAGATGACATACATTTACCCAAGTGCAAGTGAGGGACTGTTTACATTTGCTCACTGGGGATGGAAGTGTTTCCAAAGAATGCATAAAGTAACGAGTCAAGTGTAAACACCTGCTGATCTCAGAGAGCATCAACAGAACTGTACTAGCCACCTTAAGAACTCTCTTGCCCTTTCCTCTATTTCATCTGGGGAGAAGTAAGGCCACCGAGTTGGTGGTGGTGGGAGGGGGCATGAAGAGAGATTTTAGGCTGGGACATAGAGAAGAAGTCAACCATTCCCCTTTCACCATGGCAGGCTCAAGCTGGTTAGAGGAGGGAAAGGGCTTTGCTATTATCTGCCAGTTATTATTATGCTGGACTTATTAACTACTGATCTGAGGCTATTGAATTGCCTAGTTAACTTTTTTTTTACTTGAATGTCAGAAGAGTCATGATATTTGTGCCATATTTCATTCACAGAGCAGGGAAGAAATAACTCCACAGGATGTGTTTTAACATGTGGTGGGAAAGTTTTGTGCAATTGCACCCTACATATCTCATTTGGCAGCGAGCTCCTACAAATCAATGAGAAAATGATTAACAAAATAATAAATTGAGAAAAGGAATTAAATGGCAATTCACAAAAGTAACATAAACAGCCAAGAAATATATGAAAAGATTTTTTTACTAGTAATCAAAAAATATAACTAAAATTACAGCAAGAGTTTTTTTGGGTTTTTTCTTCTGCCTATCAACTTGAGGAAGGTAAAAAGTTCGTACACTATCCAGTATTGGTGAAGGTATAAAGAAAGTGGATTCTCAGGCACTCTAGAAAATATACTGATACAGCTTTTCTTTCTTCTTTCTTTTTTGCTATTTAGCCATATTTATCATGATTGAAAATGTGGGTTCCCTTTGGACCTGCAATTCTATTTCCATGAATTCATCATAAGGAGGTAATCAGGAAAGTACACAAAATGTGTGCATGTACAAGAATATTCATCATAGTTTTGTTCTTTTTGTTTTTTTTTTTTTTGCGGTACGCAGGCCTCTCACTGTTGTGGTCTCTCCGGTTGCGGAGCACAGGCTCCGGACGCGCAGGCTCGGCGGCCATGTCTCACGGGCCCAGCCACTCCGCGGCATGTGGGATCTTCCCGGACCGGGGCACGAAGCCGTGTCCCCTGCATCGGCAGGCGGACTCTCAACCAGTGTGCCACCAGGGAAGCCCTACAGTATTTTTATAATAGCAAAAACTTAGAAATAATCTAATTGCCCACCCATAGTTAAGTAAATTATTGTATTTCCACACAACTGAATACTACACAACTATTTTAAATAATATAGATTATTACTTATGGACATGTAAAGATGGCCACAACTTTTTATGTCTAGTATAAAACAGTTTAATATGATTTTACTTTTAAAAAAGATATATTTATTATATATATGTGTGAGGCACATGAATATATAGAGATATGTAGAAAAGAACTATCAAAATGTTTATGTGCTATATAATCATTTTAAATGATCATTTATTTAATCATTCATTTAACACTATTTATTAAGCTCTTAATATGTGCTAGGCATTATGCTAGGTGCTGTGAAAACAAAAGAAAACAATGTTAATTCAATCTGCTAAACTAATAGTGATTTTGAAAAATGACAACAAGCACTACTGGTGAGTTTAAGAAGGGGAGCACTCTCATATACTACTGTTGAGAATATATGTTGGTAAAACATTTCTGGAGAGCAATTTAGCACTTTTTATGAAAGACTTAGAAATACCCATTTCATTTGACCCTACAATTCCATTTTCAGGAATTTATTCTAAAGGAGTATAAATGTACCCACAAAAAATATGTCAAGCAGCTCATAAATGAGTTGCTTGGGAGAGGGGTAACCTAAATATTAAACAATGGGGATTTGGATAAATAAAGTATCATATGTTCACAATGCAGAATACTAGGGAGTCACGTTTAACCTAGAAAATGTTTAACAGGAAAAAATGTCCAAAATATACAAGTGACAAGGTTTAAAAAGAAGAGTGTGGTACTAAACTGCTCGGAACTTGAGCAAATCACTTCAATGATCTGAGTGTCTTACTTCATCTGCAAAGCTTAGATACTTAAGGACTCTCTCAACTCTTACCTTTCCTGAGTCTAGGTACTCATCCTTTCTTCTTTATAAAGAAAATAAGTCATCATTGGGAGTCGGTAAATGTTAGGTTGGCAGCTTATTGCAGAGCTGTCCTAAACTATTTCATTTGGGGATTTACTAAAAGATTGCTCACAAAAGAGAAAATACGTGTCTTGTAAGAAAATGTCCGCCTTTTTCCTTAGTAGCCTAATCTTTCAGGCATCGTGCTTGATTCTGAGGGCACAGAAAGACATTAGTGCCCTCGAAGAGTTCAAAGTCTCTTGGGCGGAGGGAACCAGTAATGACGTTAAAGAGTGATAAACGACAACAAAGCCTTGAAAGATGAGTTCTCCAAGGAGTAGGGAAAAGGATTCCAAAGTAGAAAGAAAAACATGTCTACAAACAAGATACTCGAGGAAGAGTATGGTTCACACAGAGAAACGAACCATTATTTGTGGCCTTTCTTGCAGTCTCGTTCTTCTCCCACTACACAACACCCCACATCTCTGTGGAAGCTGAAGGAGAGGTTGAGCCGCACACTCGCTCACCCGGAGTCTCAGGTGCATCTGGCCTGGTCGGTGAGAAACTGGCGGGAATCTGCAACACACAGGGAACTTCACTGAGGACCCAAGAAGGGCGACTTGGTAGTGGCCGCCTAGCAGCTCTTAGCTCCCGCGGGGACACCTGTCCCGGGGTTTCCCGCCTATCTCAGTTCCTCCTGCTTCCCAGGCCCCGCCCACTCCCGAGCTCGCTGAGAGCTTTGAGGGCGGGGGAGCGAGGGAAGCCTATCGACATCTCTGGAATAGACTGCTCTACCCTGCGCCACCGCCTTCAAAGTCCCGCAGACTTCTCTGTAGATCGCCTAGCGGAAGTTCAGGCAGCGCTGCTCGGTCCGCGGGTTTTCAGGAGGCCGAAGCCAGCCTCGCGCCGGAACCATGGTGAGTTGGATTCCGAGCTCAGGCTGGGTTTGGGCAGAGGTCCGCTGGCTGGGGTTGGCGAGCCGCCTCGCCTGTCATCCTTAGAGCGGCCCGAGGCCACGGACCATGGGAACCTTAGCCGAGTGGAGGGTTCAGGCAGTGATTCAGCATCTCCGGCCTGGCCGGGAGAGGGGAGGTCGGTAGTTGGTGTGGCCTTTTCCCGGGGTTTGTTTCGCTTTCCACCGGGCCTTGAACAGTACCTCCTCGGACTACTAGCCGAGTTCGCCCCTCAGTTTCCTTCAGTCGAGTAGATTCCGAGCGGTCCAGAGAGGCCCCTAGTGCTCTGTGTGGGAGAAAGGGAAAATGGGGACTTGAGATCTGCCTGTACTGCCAAGTGCGGACTTGACCCCAGGGTTTGGGTTCCTGGACCGCGTTCATTTTCCACGTGGGTCCCTCAGAGCTCTCCCTCAGAGCTCGATCAGAAAAGGCCCTATTCAATCACTTTGTCCAGTCACCTAGTTTTACAAATGAGTGAACCGAAGCTGATAGAAGTGATGGAATCAAGGTTACAATATAGGGCTCAGGGCTTGCAGACCGATGTCTGCCATTCCAGCCTTCAGGTTGCTCACCACCATGATTAGTCTCCCAAGTACTGTGCTGGTGGACTTGTTTTAATACCGTCCTTAAAGCAGTAATGGGTCTGTCGCTGCGGCTATTTGTGTCCGCTTCTAACTTCCTGGGGACATTGTGTTCATTCAGTACGAATGTTTCAAAGGCACTGTTTTAAGCACAGTGAAGGTTCAAAGATAAATCAGACATGTCCCTAATCGTAATATAAAGTAGAAAGGGACGTGTAGATAAAGAACTGGTGGGAGTATGTTTTGGGATTTGGGGAGGAAAGATGGAGAAGACTTTAGGAGGTAGACATTTGAGCTAGTTTAGGGAAAAGTAATGCTTTTGACCATTTATTAAGGTCTGGTATAAGGGAAGAGCATAAGCAAAGATAGGAAGGAAAGTGGACACATAGGAACTTTAGTAATTGACTGAACCTAAAGCGGGTGCTATGGACAGTGTTAGAATTGTAAGATAGGTTGGGAGCATAAGTCCCATCTAGATTTGCTCTCCCCTACCCAACTAGCTCTTTGTAAATGTAAAACTGGTTTGCAGCTGAGTACAGCAGTAATCTTCCAATGAGGTTGCAATAACAGTCTTTTGTTAATGTTAGATGAAAACAGATGGAAGAACATTTTTTAATGATAGATCTTGTTAAGATTTGGGATTTGTAATGTTCTCGTGTTAATAAGTCTTTTTTCATTTACTTTCAGTTTCGCAACCAGTATGACAATGATGTCACTGTTTGGAGCCCTCAGGTAAAATGTTTTATACTATTTCTATGAAGTGGTTTTTGGTGGCTGCAATGTGTTTAGAAACTTATGGGATTGTGGGCAGTGAGAAAATGGAATATAATCACTTTAGACTTTTCTGAAACCTAAATGTATCATAAAAGTAAGTTTCCTAGTTTTTTTGTTTGTTTGTTATTTATTTATTTATTTTGGCTGAGCTGGGTCCTAGTTGCGGCATGCAGGATCTTTTTAGTCGTGGCATGCAGACTCTTAGTTGCAGCACGCATGAAGGATCTAGTTCCCCGACCAGGGATCGAACCCGGGCCCCCTGCATTGGAGTTTTACCCACTGGACCATCAGGGAAGTCCCAAGTTTCCTAGTTTAACTATGTTCACCTGATTTTGGGGATCTCTAATTTTAAATATATAAGAGGGTCTTGTAAGATGACTCTAAGGTATGTTGGGGTTTTTTTTGTTTTAGGGCAGGATTCATCAAATTGAATATGCAATGGAAGCTGTCAAACAAGGTTCAGCCACAGTTGGTCTTAAATCAAAAACCCATGCAGTGTTGGTTGCGTTGAAGGTAAGTAAAGCAGTAAATATATCTTCTTCCTTTAGAAAACAACTGTCAAATGTAACTTTCACTATATAGATAATAAAATTGCAAACTTGTTTTTCTGTCTTAAATAATGTCTCTATTTAGAGAGCACAGTCAGAACTTGCAGCTCATCAGAAAAAAATTCTCCATGTTGATAACCATATTGGTATCTCAATTGCGGGACTTACTGCTGATGCTAGATTGTTATGGTGAGTATGATCGTGGAAAACAAAAGAAACATCCCTTTGATTCATAATTGATTACATTTCTAGAAAAGATGCAGATATTTTAAGAAGTTGTCTGCCAGAATGCTTATAAGTTAAGATCATGAATACCTTAATGGATTTGGAGTCAGTTACTAAGTATTCCATTTCTTGATCACTGCAGTATTAATAGAATTAATCATATTAATATTAACGCTTTTGAGAAGTCATTGAATAATGTGTTACTTGATAACTCAGTATATATTGTTTGATATCAGGTCTGAGAAGAGCTTGACACTTTTTTCAGGTTTCTAAGGATCAGCTGAACTACCCTTGCTTTCTTTAACACATCAGTATTCATTTGACATTTATTTTTTGCAAAGCTCAATACTGGGTACTGCAGGGTATACAAAAGTGAATCAGACATAGATCTCATCTTCTAGGAACTTAAAACCTAGTAGAATATCTGTAAGGTAGAAAGTGGAGAGTAACTGGTATATTTCTGTGAGAGACCAGAGGAGATAAAGATTATTTCTAGTTGAGGGGCATTGTGTAAATGAAGAGGTGGGGCTTTGGAATCACACAGTCTTTAGTCCCCACTTTTAGCACTTAGTCTGATATTGATCTAGTCACTTAAACTCTCAATTTTTTAGTGTTTTTTCTAAGGTTACTGATAAATAGCCTAACATGTAGAACACTTAACACAGTGACTTTTGTTCTGTGTGTTGGGAGGTGGGAGGTAGTTAGCCAAAAGTGATCTCTTAAGTCTGTGATTTAATTAGGAAAGAAGGAATATAAACACTAAGGGAAATAATAATGTTTAAAATTTTTAAGTTATCTGGCAAGCCCCCCTGCTCTCTTAGGTCAGCAGTATAGTGACGGCATTATTAGTGACAGTTTCTTTTAGCTGTTGAAAATGTAATATATGTTGTGCCGTCAAACATTTTATTTAACCCAATCTGTCCAAAATATTGTCGTGTCACAGGTAATCAGTATAAAAACTTTATTAATGAGATGTTTTACGTTGTTTTTTTGTACTAAGTCTTTGAAATTTCATGTATATTTTGTACTTATGGTACATCTCAATTCAGACTAGCCACTTTTTCAGTGCTCACTAGTCACATGTGATTAGTACCTGCCATATTGGGCAATGCAGTTTTAGACAGCCCTGGGAAATGGACTTAAACGAAAGTAGAGAACAAGTAGCTTGGTTCCTGCAGCCAACATTTGATCATCAGATGTGACATACACATAAACTAGACAAAGCAGCATGAAAGAAAAGTACATATCCATTTCTTGTTTATTCTCTTGGCTTTAATAGTTAGGCATGAATTTCCTTTTCCCCTGTGTTATACTTGCTTGAATCTTGTCAGGTTTAAGAGTGAGACTCAACAGTCTAGTGTCTGGTATCTCCTCTAGAGTGCTGCTTATGGATAGAAGTAACGTTGGCTGGACATGTTAACAGTGCCGTACTATGGATTCTATTTCTTGTATTTGTTCTATTGGGGAAATTTTCATCAGCTTTCAAGAAAAAAAGCACTGTCTTGTTGACAGTGGGAAGGGTAAGAGAAGAGACATTGCTCTTTTTCTCTTGCTCAGCCTTTTCTTCTCTATTCTATAAAGTGCTCTGAGACAAAGGTTATCTAGAACTAAGGAACATTTTAGTCATAAACATAGTAAGATTGTGAAAACTTTAAGGTTAGTCATTTAAAATTTAGAAGGAAGAGTTGGTATAAAAATGCATCCTTGTGGCCATGTCTTTGTGGTTCCCTTGTATGGATGTAATTCATGTAAATGTCTGGAAGAAAGCAAAAAGAAATGAAATTATTTAGAATAACTCTCTGTGATTTGAAATTACTAATTTTTCTTGTTTCTTTTTTAGTAATTTTATGCGCCAGGAGTGTTTGGATTCCAGATTTGTATTTGACAGACCTCTTCCTGTGTCTCGTCTTGTATCTCTAATTGGAAGCAGTATCCTTTTTATTTATGAATTTATTTTAGCATTTATGGATGTGGACTTTAAAGGGTTTTGATACTTTATCCTTATGTTACTTATTAGGAATATGATAATATATAACATGGGTAAGATTGTGAAAACTTTAAGGTTAGTCACTTTTCAATAGCGGAATGTTTAAAATTTTTAGAAGGAGAGTTGTAGGAAGTTTTACCATGGAAGAATGGGTCTAAATAAGAAATTGGGCTGCTCTTTTATCAGCCCTTATAGATAAGCAATTAATATTTTCCAGATACAGATAAGCCAAATTTCAGAAAAACTAAGCATCATTTTTAGAGGAGATTTAAAATTTTTTATTGGTGGTTCTAGATGTTCCCAAAAAATCCTTGCCTCTTATATCCAAAATGAATGAGATTCTTTACATCAGAGAAAGTCATTTTGGTAGCACTCACTTTGGATTTGGTGGATAGCCAAACATTTTTTTATAATAAGCCAAATAAATATTTCTTTTATTTTCTTCTTCTTGTGGTGGATTATGCAGCAGTTAAGAAACCAGAGTTCTTTGTTAATAATGTTTAATTTGAAAATAAAGATAGTACTTTATACCTTGTTAGAGCAGGCTCTTTAACTAGTTTAAGAAACTCAGATACCAACACAAAGATATGGCCGGAGACCATATGGTGTTGGGCTGCTTATTGCTGGTTATGATGTAAGTTCGTAGAATATTGTTATATTTTAATGATTTTTTAAAAACTGACTAGAAATTTTCTAATTTTTAGCTCAATCAAAGTGAAGAATTATGTAGTGTATTTTCCTTCTCTTTGTAGGATATGGGCCCTCACATTTTCCAAACTTGTCCATCTGCTAACTATTTTGACTGCAGAGCTATGTCCATTGGAGCCCGTTCTCAGTCAGCTCGTACTTACTTGGAGAGACATATGTCAGAGTTTATGGAGTGTAAGTGATTTTTTTTTCTTGTCCCCTCCAGTCTTTATGTAGTGAATAAATATAGTATTCTAAATGAAGAAAAATATCTGCTTTACAGAAAGAATTTTTAAAAAGATTAAACCCATGAAGTGTATATTATTTCTGTCACACATACTAGCTTTTACTTTCTCTGACTACCACAGTAATTTGAATCATCAGTAGAACTTTTTCAAAATATAAATATGTGTCCCTGACCTTGAAGATTCTTGATTCAGTTGGTCTGAAGAAAGTGTGCCCCAGCCAGAGTTGAGAGCTACTGTACTAGCTACCAGTTGTAAGTTCTGTTTACAACTTTTAGTTTTCTGAGATTCTTATTTTTAGCCACACAGACATTCTGCATTAAGTAGTCCATAAATAAATAAGAAGTCAGTGTAGCTGTGGGAAAGAAAGGTAAAAGATGTAAGGTGTGGTGATAGGGCAGGTTTTTGAGTAGTTTGCTTATGCAAGGCTCTTGGATTTTAACACATGCTTTTTATGCATCTGTTGGGGTAATCATATGTTTTTTTTTCCCCCTGTATTCTATTGTGGTGTATTGCATTGCTTTTGAACATTAAACCAGCTTTGCATTCCTGGGATAAATCCCTCTTGGTCATGGTGTATAATATAAATTTTATATATATATATATATATATATGTGTGTGTGTGTGTATATATATATAATGTTTATATAAACATAAATGTTGCTGGATTCAGTTTGCTGGTATTTTGTTGAGGTTTTTTGTGTATATGTTCATAAGGGATATTAATCTGTAGTTTTACTTTCTTGTGGTATCCTTGTGTAATTTTGGCATCAGGGCCGAAACTACACAAGGATGGTTGTACTGGCCACATACAAGGAGTTGGAGGCTCCTTTTATAAAGAGCAAATACAGTGGTGAGCATTCCACAGAATACATTATATGAAACTTTGAGCTGTATTATTTGTAAATCAGGATTTTGATTTAACTTATAGCATAAGAAAAGGGTAAATTCAGTAACAAAAATCAATTATCCTCTCATTAAATAAAATAATAGCAATCTAATAATAGATTATTAAAAGATTATATGGCCAAACTTTAGACTTTTGGGTTTTTGTATTATGATGTATTTAGTATGTGACAAAAACCATGATTTCAAACTATAGGGCTGACAAATAAAAGAAGCCTAGCATGAAAATGGAATTAAGAAATAATTATTAATCTATTATATTTTAGGCAATTTGAATGAACTGGTTAAGCATGGTCTGCGTGCCTTACGGGAGACACTTCCTGCAGAACAGGACCTAACTACAAAGGTAAATATCACATTTCCCAATTGTAGATACTAACATTACGGTTTAATCATTTATCACATAAATGTAAGTAATAGAGAAGTTTGTGTACTTACAGTTCTTCAATTTGTGAGTTGGTTGCCTTGGCTCATTCTCTCACTTTAAGATGTTCACTAAAAGGGACTGATTTTGAAATGATTTTTAAACATTTCTTTTTGGTATAAAGCAATAAAAGCAGTATGTCTGAGGTACAATATTCTTCATTTCTTCAAGAGGTAGGAATATCGTCATATTTTTAATTCAGTGAACAAATATGTACATTGAGCACTTACCACATGTAGGCAGTAGGCGTTGAGAATATATAGTAAACATAACAAACATCTTGGCATTTTTGGGACATACATCCAAGTGGGGGAAGAGAGACAGTATACCCACAAGTAAATTATATAGGATATTAGAAGGTGATAAATGCTATAGAAAAAATAAAACAGGTTAAGAGGAATAAGAGTGACCAATAGGGTGTAAGAAGGAGGTGTGGTAGGTATAATTTAAAATAGAGTGGTCAGGGATGGCCTCACTGAGAAAGTGAAATTTGAGGGAAAGATCTAAAGGAGGTGAGTGAGTGAGCTATGCAGATGTCTAGATCAGTATTCTTCCAGGGAGTATAATTGCAAAGACCTTGAGTCCAGAATGTCCCTAGTGTTTGAAGCAAGGAGGCCGGTAGTGTCAGTCAGTGATCAAGAGGAAGAGAAGGAATGAAGTCAGAGAGGTAATGGAGGCCAGATTGTGTATGTCCTATAAACCATTGTAGATGCTTTGGATTTTACTCCCAGTGGGCTGTTAGAGTTTGAACAGAGGAATACCATGGCTTGATTTAGGTTTTAAAAGAGTCACTCTGGTTGCCGTTCTGAGAACAGATTGTAGTGGGGACATGGGTGGAAATAGTTTCAAGGTTGTTATAGTAATTCAGGTGAGAGATTGTGGTGGATTAGAGCAGAGTCATAAGAGTTGGAGATGATGAGAAGTAGTTCAGTTTTGCTTATGTTTTGAAATTAGAACCAAAAAGGTTTGCTAACAAATTGGTTGTGGGGTGTGAGCTTAAAAAACTAAATCAGGGGCTTCCCTGGTGGCGCAGTGGTTGAGAGTCCGCCTGCCAATGTAGGGGATGTGGGTTCGTGCCCCGGTCCGGGAAGATCCCACATGCCGCGGAGCAGCTGGGCCCGTGAGCCATGGCTGCTGAGCCTGCGCGTCCGGAGCCTGTGCTCTGCAATGGGAGAGGCCACAACAGTGAGAGGCCTGCGTACCGCAAAAAAAATAAAAATAAAAATAATCAGGTTTTTGGCCCGATGAGAGGAAGGAGAGATTTATGATTTACTGAGATGGATAAGACAGTTAGAGAACAGGTTTTGGGGTAAGGTTGTGGAGGAAGATCAGGCGGTTAGTTTAGGACTTAACAGGATTTGAAATGCCTCTTGTTTGTCCATTTGGTGATAAAGAATAAACAGATATCAGATGTTCACCCCCTAGAGTTTGGTGGAGAATGGTCTATCCTAGAGTTACAAATGTTGGAGTCTTTGTGTAGAAATGGCATTTAGAGACTGGCCTGGATTAGATTTCTAAAAGAATCGAATAGTTAGACAAGAGGTTTGAAGACTTGGTTAAGGGCACTCTACCCTTTAGAGGTTGGGAAGTGAGTAGGAATCAGCAAAAAGGACTGAGAAAGGTGACGAGGAAGGTCGGAGGAAAACTTGGAAAATGAGGCATCCTTAAAAGCAAATGAAGAAACTGCAGTTATCCCTTGGAATCTGGGGAGGGATTTGTTCCAGGGATCCCCCCCTTGGATACAAAATCTGCAGATGCTCAAGTCCCTTATATAAAACAGCATAGTATTTGCATCTTAACCTACGCACATCCTCCTGTATACTTGAAATCATCTGTATATTACTTATAATACCTAATACAATGTAAATGGCATGTAAATAGTTGTAATTGCAATGTAAACGCTATGTAAACAGTTGCCAGTGCGTAGCAAATTCAAGTTTTGCTTTTTGGAACTTTCTGGAATTTTTTTTTTCCTGAATATTTTTTGGTTTGCTTTTTTTTTTTTTTTTGCAGTACCGGTACACGGGCCTCTCACTGTTGTGGCCTCTCCTGTTGTGGAGCACAGGCTCCAGATGCGCAGGCTCAGCGGCCATGGCTCACAGCGGCCTAGCCGCTCCGCGGCATGTGGGATCTTCCCGGACCCCTGCATCAGCAGGCGGACTCTCAACCACTGTGCCACCAGGGAAGCCCCCGAATATTTTTGATCCATGGTTGGTTGAATCTGAGGATGCAGAACCCACAGATAGAGGGGCCGACTGTCTTTCAAAGAGAAGAGAATGAAAAATTGCCAATAGACCATGGAAGATGTGGACTGAGAATTAACCATTAGATTAGCAGTGATGTCTCTGGGACTTGACTAGACGATCTTAATGGAACGGTGGGGTAGAAGCCTGATAGGAAAGGAGTGAGGAGAAAATAAGAGGAGAGAAATTGGAGACAGCTCTCTGGAAGAGATTTTCTGTTGTGGGTCCAGAGAAATAGGGTGGTGGCTGGAAGGGAATGTAGTGAAAAAGTGGTTTTTTATTGTTTTGGTTTTTTAAGATGGGAGAGATTACAGCAGGTTTGCTGCATGGGTATAAGAATAATCCAGTATCAAGAAAAACATTTATATAAGATAAAAATGAGAAAAACTGCTAGACCAATTACCTTGAACATCACACAGGTGGAAAGGTAGGCCTTAGAGAGGAAATTGGGCTATTCATTCCCAGTAACAGGAAGGGAGAGAATCTAGGGACATAGATACAGGAAAGAGTGGATACTGTGGGAGCTTGTGAACATTCTCTTCTGATTGCTTCTATTTTCTCAGTGAAATAGGAGCAAGGTTTTAAGCTGGAAGGAGAATGGAGAATATTAGAAAGAGTTGTCCAGGGAAGGGGAGATTGAATGATCTAGGGACCCGTATAATACAACAACCACTAAAGGCCTCCTTGAGGTTAATGATCATTAACTAAAGTGAGATCAGTCAGCATATTTTAAAATCCATTTTGTTATAATGAATGGATAATTAATATTTAATATGTCTATGAAGACTTTATAGCCTGCATAATCTTTTTAAACACTTTTTTCTATTATGAAAATAATATTCTTTCAAAAAAATTAGGAAAGTACATTAAATTTTTTTAATTTGTTTAAAATACCTATAATGCCATCACTCCAAGATGACTGTCTTTTAAAATTTGGGTATACAGTTGACTGTTGACATTTACAACTTGGAAAAGGTTACTCAGGTATCTGGCTTCCTGATTTCACATTTTTACTGAATCATAGAGAATGCCCTATATATCCTTAATGCCTCAAGTTTTTGCTGAAATTTTAATCTTACGGGAGCTCTTTTGCACTGGTTAGCGTTCACTGAACACTTTAAGAATTGCTTTTTAATTTTTCCGTGTAGAACATAGTTCCAATCCCCTAAATTCAACACTTTAGAACCCAAAATTTATTTCCCTAAGAACTATCATGTCTTAACTTACACATGAAACAAATTAGATTATTTCTTAGAAGTTAGGGTTACTTCCTAGCAAAGCGGTTTGTTCCCTCACACTGGTCTTTGCATTCCCATTATGAACAAAGTTGCAAATTTCTAGGTGACATAGACCTTTGGAATTATTCATGATTATCAAAAGTGAATATTAGGAACTTCCCTGATGGTTCAGCAGTTAAGACTCCATGCTCCCAATGCAGGGGGCCTGGGTTCGATCCCTGGTCAGGGAACTAAATCCCACATGTCGCAACTGAGACCTGGCGCAGCCAAATAAATAAATAATTTTTTTAAAAAAGTGAATATTAAATCTGCAAATTACAAAAGTTTACTAGTTTTCTTCTTCCTTTTTTCCCCAAGTATTTTTTAAGTCTCATTCAAGTGCTATATAAATTTTTACTCTTCTTTTTTCCATGCAACATTTTATCATAAGCGTTTTTCCAACCTACATTCTCTTGAGTTTTAATTTTTACCTTTTTTTTTTCCCCTCAGAATGTTTCCATTGGAATTGTTGGTAAAGACTTGGAGTTTACGATTTATGATGATGATGATGTGTCTCCATTCCTGGAAGGTCTTGAAGAAAGACCACAGAGAAAGACACAGGTATATAGCTAATTATAAGCAAGAGACTTCAGTTCTATTGTTCCTACCATGACTGTGTAAATCTACCACTTTTGTCTTTAATTATTGAGATAGGCTCATAATTCATGTGGCAGTGGGAAAACTAAGAACTGACTAAAGTAAAATACTGAGGGGTCAGTGATCTCCATAAAACACAAAAAGGGTGATTTGGTTACCCATTGCAGTTTCTCACTTCTGTGGGTTGATGGGCTCAGCTAGATAGTTCTTCTGCTCATCTCATTTGGGGTCTCTCAAACGTTCCAGTCAGTTGAGGGAGTGGGGCTGGAACATCCAAGATGGCTTTACTCATGTGTCTTCTTTACTCATACTTGCTAGGTATCTTAGAGGGACAGCTAGATGGCTGGGACCTCTGCTAGGATCGCTGGGCCTCTGTCCACGTAGTCTCAGGGCCTCTCCTTCACCAGAGTATCTCTAGCAGGGTAGCAGCTCAGAGGTTGCAAAAGTTCAAAAACTGAGAAGTGCAAGCTGCCAGGCATTCTTAAGGCTGAGGCCCAGGGCTGGCACAGCATCACTTCTGTACATTCTGTTGGTTAAAACAAGTCATAGGGCCAGCCAAGATCCTACCAGAGTGGGGACTGAGAGAAAATTCATTGGGGACCAGCTTGGGAAACTAAGTTGGCTCTTCACAAATATTGAGAAAAGGATCAAGAAGTATTGGTGAATCTCAGGTTAAATACTAGCCTTTTTTTGTTGAATGTTTAGAGTACACATTTGCTTTTGTAGATGCTTTTTTGATAGCTGTGTAATTGAAAACAAAAACGGTCATGAATTTCTTCTACAGCATGAATTTTTTTTTAACATGTTGGTATTTGGAGGAGCAAGATTTGCATTATTTAACCGCTATTGGTAAGAACCAGCACTGTTGGGAAGAGTGCAGTGGAGTACCATACAACTGCTTTGTTTGAAAATATTTTTGCTGTGTTCATTAGTGCTAAAGAGGAAAAGAATGTCTAAAATGTGCGAGTATTTTAAGGCTAGTAGTGATAATAAAAGGAAAGCCTTTAGTCTTGATCAAGACAAATTACGATGAAATGCTGGAATTGTTCAGTGATGCTTAGGTTTTCAGAACTGTAAAATTGTATCTATTTTTTTAAAACCCTTTGTTCAGAAATTTTAATAGGGCAGTGAACCAAAATTGAGTATCCAAAATGTCTCCTAACTCCTTTTCTCATAAATTTTTTTTTATAACGCAATGTTTATGATTAAAAGTATATATTGGTCAAGTGTTCTTTTTACATATTTTCTTTTTTCTTCCTCTCTTAAGCCTACTCAACCTGCTGATGAACCTGCAGAAAAGGCTGATGAACCAATGGAACATTAAATGATAAACCAGTCTATATATGTATTATCATACATGTAAGAATGCAGGAACACGTATTGATGACAATAACCTATACTTTGAACCAAAAGATGCAGAATGGTGGAATGGTATGTTTTAGGAATCAGTCCAGATGTGAGTTTTTTCCAAGCAACTTCACCAAAACCATATAATGGGGTGCATTTTCTTTAAGAGCGTCTCTATAATCATTTTCTAGAAAGTATAGTTATCTGAACTAACGTTTTTATATGAAGAACATATTGTCTTTGTGGTTTTAAAGACAACTGTGAAATAAAATTGTTTCACCTGCTGATGTATTGGTGTTTTGCTTTTTAAGCAACTTCAACTCTAAATAGTAGTCTGAGATTACAGCTGTGTCATCATCATGTGTGGTCACCATGTTTGCCAAATTAAATTGCCTTATTTTTAGTGACAGGAAAAATATTACCTCTTATCTATAACAGCCTTATACTAATGCCCCAGTGTATGGACTGGCTGCATGAGAATCCATGGAGATTTGGTCCAGAATACAAATTTTAGGGTTCAACCCTGGAGATTCTGATTAAAACCTAAGAAACTACCACTTTCTAACAATAGTAGTAGGAAGTTTAACATAGGAACGATTTTTCTTTCCAACCAGCAGGTGGCAGTAGTGATATCTCTGGTCTGGTCTCAGTGTAGGGAATTTTTGCAAAAATAGCGAAAGGGAAATTTAATCCCAAGCTATCATTTCCTCTTATCCTGCCCAGCCCTACTGCAGCATAATCTTTAGGCTGCCTTCCGTTATTCCTATGAACTGTGTATGTAAATATTGCAGTATAATTTTTATCTTAGATCATGCAAAATGAAATTAGAGGAAATCTGTTTTAAAAAACAAAGCCAGTAATCAAGAATTTTGCTGCTAAGAAGCCTAGAAGAATTATTTTCTTTTCTGAGATTCATATCTTTCTAGAGAGGAGCAGTTTGTTTATAGATAGGGAACTTGGATTTTTGACCTAATTCTACTAATTAGCCGCTATTGGCTTTGAGCAATTTACTTAGCCTTCCCTTAGGGAAATCCTTTGGAGAATTATTGTGAAGGTTAAGTGGGAAAATTTATGTGAAACTTAGTAGGTTTAAATCCCTGTGTGACTTCTTGAAAGGAGAGTGGTAAGAGAAATTGGCAACCTTGTTGAAGGAATGACCTCTGACTAAATACAGGAATGTGGAGATGTTGGTCTCCACTCTGGAATCAGCCTCAAGAGTCTGCCATTTGAGCTTGCCATGAGGCCACCAGTACCATTTGACCTACAATGTAGTCACATCAAGGATATGTAACTCACAAACACAAAACAGTGAAAGAGGGAGTCCTCTTACCTGCCTTCAGACTCAGCGTACAGTCTGGGCAAAGGGGCATAAGTGAGAAATTTCATAATCTGCTCTTTCCTCAAGCAGGTCTCCCTTCCCATGTGCCTTTCACTGTGTGAGCCTCGTCTTTGTTGAGTAATTCTGTTGTTTAAATGTGTGTGTGTGTGTGTGTGTGAGAGAGAGAGAGAGATTTTTGTGTCTGTTCCCTGAATGTAAACCAATTACTTTGCTGACACTCAGCCGAAAAAAAAAAAAAAAAAACTGATCTGTATTGTACTTTGGGGGAAATTTTAGTAATTTTTTTTTCAATATGTAATTTTAGTCTGACACACTGACTTTAGAACTTAAAATCCTCCCCACCCCAATAAGATTCAATTCCATTATCTGTAGAGAGTTCATTTTGATGCCTTTTCATGTTTTATCTAGTGTATTATACTCAGGCATGCCATTTAGTCTGTATTAAATAAACAGTAAAATTCCTAATAATGTCCTCATAAAACCTATCACTTTAATATAAAGATAACATGTAATTCACTTGGAATTATTAGGCATCTATATGTGCATCTTTGAAGAACTGGTATAGTTAAAAATAAGAGACAGGGCTTCCCTGGTGGCGCAGTGGTTGAGAGTCCGCCTGCTGATGCAGGGGACATGGGTTCGTGCCCCGGTCCGGGAAGATCCCACATGACATGGAGTGGCTGGGCCCGTGAGCCATGGCCGCTGAGCCTGTGCGTCCGGAGCCTGTGCTCCGCAGGGAGAGAGGCCACAACAGTGAGAGGCCCGCATACTGCAAAAATAATAATAATAATAAGAGACAGTAAAGTAGGTGACAGGATTCAGGTTCTCATCCCAGTTTTTTCAGTGTTTAACCGTTTTGTGATCTTGCGGGCAAGTCCCTTTTCTCTAGGCCTTGATTTTCTAAACATTTAAAATTTTCAATTCTTAGTATATGACAGGTCCTTGCTCTCAATTTATAATTTAAAAAGTGTTCAAACACAACATTGTAAAACTACCCCAATAAAAATAATAAAGTGTTCAAAATGATATAATTACATGCTAGAGTAAAAAGTCCCCCAAAAAAGTTCATGTTATAACAAGTGAGGAAGAATTAGGCTGTATAAGAGCCTGATATCCGTTCAACAAGCTCTGTATTTCAGAATATACAATAATATAGATACACTGCCAGTGACAATTTTCAGCGCAGACCCAAACTGCCGAGCTTTCTTATTGCTAAGTCTAGTTTTTATGCCTTTTGGGTCCTCTTTTCATGCTGATAGATTGTCACTTCTTGATAAGTGGGCTTGCGAACCAGATAACTGCATTTGTGAAAATTCCATATTAAAAATGAAGATAGAAATGGAAGAACTTCATGTACACATACCTTGGGTTGATCTCAAGGGAATTGCACTGAGTGAAAAAAAAAAAAGTCAAACTCAAAATGTTATATTCTAGGGCTTCTTGGTGGCGCAGTGGTTTAGAGTCTGCCTGCCGATGCAGGGGACACGGGTTCGTGCCCCGGTCCTGGAAGATCCCACATGCCAGGAAGCGGCTGGGCCCGTAAGCCATAGCCGGTAAGCCTGCGCGTCCAAAGCCTGTGCTCCGCAATGGGACAGGCCACAACAGTGAGAGGCCTGCGTACCGCAAAAACAAACAAACAAAAAAAGGTTATATTCTATAATTCATTTATATTACATCCTTGAAGTGACAAAATTATAATGATGGGGAGCAGGGTAGTAGTAGCCAGGGGTTAAAGAGGGAAGTGGCTGTGACAATAAAAGAATAGCAGGAAAAAAAAAAAAAAAAAGAATAGCAGGGAAGGAAATCTAAAAAAAAGTAGATATATGTATGACTGATTCACTTTGCTATACAGCAAGAAACTAACACAACATTGTAAGCAACTATACTCCAATAAAAATTAAAATAAAAGGATAGCAGGAGGGAGCTTTGTAATGGAATTATTCTGTATCTTGACCAGTGGTGATCATACAAATCTAAACACGGTAAAATTGCATGTGAAACTGGTAAAATCTGAATGAGGAGGAGTGAATTGTATCAATGTCAGTTTCCTGGATTTGATATTGTACTATAATTATGGAAGATTTTTTTTTTACCATTGGAAGAAACTAGGTGAAGATGGAATATCTGTATTAACGTCATTTTTACAATTATCTCATGAAAAATAGTTTTAATGAAATGAATGTACAGGATTTGAGGAGCACATGGCCTTTGCGATATATTTTGCGTTCTCAAAGAATTTATTTTTTGCTTGATGGTTCCAGAAAGAAGAAATCTCAAAATAACTGGATTCTAGATAGATGAAGCACTGTTTGTGTTCTATCTCCCTAATTGAGATGAGCCTGTTAATAAGGTCGGGTTCTGTCAGAGCTCTTTGTATTCACAGTACTTTGCTTAAGGTTTCTAAAAAAACTTTATTACTAATTGGCCAGAAAACCGTCTTTGGGGGAGGGGGGTACGTGGAACCTTAAATGGACAAAACCGCAGGTACTATGACTGATCGTAGCTGTAACAATTAGGTCTTTGGAGACAGGTGAAATCCTTTTAAAACAGTGACTGTTAGTCTCCCTTTAAGGATTAAAAAAATTTAATCTAGGTGCTTGTAAAGGATCCTGAAAGGGACCGATACTAAATAAGGACCAGAAATCATACCAGTGCGACTGTGATGTTCAAGCAACTCCAGAGGCTGAGATTCAGACTACAGCGTTAAGAACTGAAATGGATCTTCATATAATGCAGTGTCTCTTATTAGAAGAACTGAAATTACTTTCTCAAATTGTATTTAGCTACTTTCCCAGTTTATTAGTGGGTATGCTAGAAAAGGGATTCCAGCTCCCAGTCTAGCGTTCTTTGCCAGTGGGCCACAGAGCCCTGTAAAATGTTTTTACTTTCTGTCCAAACACTTCTCCTTGGTTGTTTCCGTTTCTGGAAGAAAATACAGTTTCTAAGTAGCGTTTAAATAACCTCAACTCTTAACCCAAGCTTGCAGGGAGAACTTAAGTATGTGTTTCCCAGTTCCCTCTTTGGCCTAAAGCGGCCGAGGGCTTGAGAAGTGGAAGAGACTTGAAGTTCTTTTAGAATTAGAAATGCTTACGACGTACTCGCAGCGCGCAGACGCAGGGCGGAGATGCGTGTCCTCTCTGAGTTGCCGTAGGGGCTAAGGTGGCTGCGGCTTGGGTCGGTTCCCCACCCCCTTCCACGTCAGCCTAGGACTTTGCTGGTCAGCCGCCGCTGCTTCGGGTTGGAGCCGGAGGACACGGTCCCGCGGTTTCCCCAGCCGCTGCGCCTTGGAGTCAGGTAGCGGGCCGCAAGCCCCTAATCTCGGAGAGTGGTCCTGGGCTGGGCAGAGGTGGAGGAACGCGCTCTAGCGGGAAGCTTCGGAAGGGGAGCGACTAGGCCGCTAGCGTCCGGGCCTGGCGAAGTGGAACGCGGGACTGGAAGGCTCTGGGCGGGACGCCGCATCTCGGCCTGCGTACTGGCCGGGGGTCTTCTCCGACCCAGGGCCCCGGGGCTCGCCATTTCGGGCCGGGGCTTGCTTTGCAGGAGGGAAGGGACGGGGAAGTGTCCCACGGATGAACGCATTAAAGCTCTTTAAGGTTTCAGCATAGTATTCGTGCACGGGCTCTTTTAACTTCAGAATTTCAGATTGTGTATTATGTTTAAAAATCACTTTTATATCGCGATGGGCTGGGGGGCTGGGGGACTGTCACTGTATTGTGGGCTTTAGTTCTGCAGTACAGCATTCTGAACCCGGGACGGGATTGTGCGGTGGGAGATAATATACCTTAGGCCAAGGCTGACAAGTGTGTGTTTTTTAATATATCAAGATTTATTTTTATGAAACATAACGTAGATTGATCCTCCTCTTCTAATACTTTAAAATTCATAAGCCAAACTGAACTAAAGACAAGGAAGATCACGATAGTTACTGGTTCTTTTTTTGCTTTTGTTTTGTCTTTTCGCTTGTGATGATATCCTTGTATTTATTTTTCTAGGTTTTTTTTGGCATCCGTTATCTTTAAATCTTGTATCGAGAGTAGGCTATAACCGGAAACCATGACGGCTGCTGAGAACGTATGCTATACGTTAATTAACGTGCCAATGGATTCAGAACCACCTTCTGAAATTAGCTTAAAAAATGATCTAGGTAAATTTTGATAATACTTTGAAAATGAAATGAAAATAAAAAGCTCATTTGCTTTTCAAGTTCCTTTATAATTAGAAATGCTTAATTTTTGTCTTAATTTTTTCTTAGGATCTTTTCAATAGAACTTTGTCTTATTAAAAATGAAAATGTGTTACCTTTAGTCCTGCAATATTGGTTTTTACAAATAAAACATCTCAGTTTAGCTTATAACATGGTGGGGTGGGGCTAAAGAAATGTAATGGTTTAGTTTTTAACTATTCTTCAAAATAATGTAATGTCTTGTTTAAATGTAGCTGACAGTTCTCTGTAGATAACAGGTTGAGAATGTGTATTTGAATGTTTTAATTCCTTTGTGCACTTAACTTCATATTACTTAGCTTGTAAAACCAAAAGAACTTTGTTCTTTGGGTTCACTACCTGTTGAACAAGTAAGTCAACACTGGGATATATGTATATTTTTCAGAAAGATTTAAGCTTTTCATTTTTAAAGCATTTATACAAAGAAGAAAACAAAAACTATATTTCTGAATTTTAGAAGTGTATACTGTATCTCCTTTTTGTGAATGATTCTGTCAAAAATTTTTTTTAGGTAATGCATATTCCAAGATAATGATTCTTGTTTGACTGAACTACTAAAAATAAGTTTAACTTAAACTGATAACTACTGTTTAAAACAGATTAGAGGGAAAATAATGCTTCAAACCTTGAGAGTATCTTTTAAAAGATAGTTTGCTGTTTGAAAGGAGATGATGTTTTACTTGCATATTCCCACCTCTTAATCAGCAGTAATGGAATACCTCCTGATTTAGGTTACTCAGTACTATGTTTCTATTGAGGTCTGTTTTTAGAGAAGGAAAAAGAAATGTTTTTTTTATGGCATTTAAACTGATATCCTTAGTTTACAAAAGCCACCTGTACTGTATTTCCTTTTTTTTTCATGTTCATGTTAGATAGTAGAATGGAATGCAAATTAATAAATAAACTTTCAGTACTATTTTTTCTCATAATTTAAAAGTTTTAGTTTTTAAACCCCCAGAATACTTAAGTTTACTGCTGGTAAACTTTATTGCTGTTTATTGCTGGAACAAAACTTGTCCTTAACTGTAAAAGTACTCTTAACTACCTGCCACCTACCAAATAAATAAATAAGTAGTCTTGAATTTTTTGTACATTTTTTACTTTATTGCAAAAGAGTTGAGATGAGAAAAAGTTTAGGAGTAGTTTCCAATTTGAGTAACAAATACTTTGGTGAAATAGTGAGTTGCTTTAACTACCCTTTACCTTTAATCACTGGATGTGAGCCCTGATGACTATACATTCCTTGGAGTATATTTTGGTGAATTGAATTGATATTTGAAAATTTCTATGTTTTTGATAGTGTTCACACAGGAAAAGAAGTTCTGAAAATTTTGAGTATGTGGAAAGAAGCATTCTTCACCTCAGTTTGAATTGTTAGAATAAATGGAAATTGGGGTTAGGGGAACTTGAAATAAATGGTGTTGATTTTTTACAAGTTTGCTTAATAAACTTTTAAAACTTTTTAACCTTTAGTTACAAGTGGATTTTTATCCTGCTAAACTTTTTAGATTTGCTAATTCATGAAAAGTAGTCCAAAACTGGAACAAAAGAAGCCATCAGCATTATAGTGATAGGGTATTGTCTTGTGGACTTTGTCCTTTACACGATCAAACAGATTAGGTAAAAAAAAAAATTTTTTTTTTATTCACAAAGGAAGCTTTGGGACAAAGAGAGGAAAACCTGTTTAGACTCAGTGAATACAACTTTAGCCACTTAGAACTTTGCCTAATCTGTCTTATTTTGTAGTTTTGTAGTACTGTCCTCTCTCCTGATGCTTTGTTTTTGTCATCCTCATGACTTAAAAACTGAAGGTTTGCCCAGATTGGTGCTTATTCATCCTTTTACATTAGTTCATTTCTTGATTTGATATGGCACACAATTTTTTCATGTGTGGCAGGAGATGGAATACTCTGAAGCATGGAAAGATGCTTGAGGAGTTAGTCTGTTTTAAACAAAAATACTGACCCTTACGGGATAAATTTGGCAGTAACCCTCACTGTGTTCTCAGTCCAAATACCTGAGGATATTCTCTATTCAACATGTTAAGATATCATACCAAGTTGGTAATAGATATATAGCTTTTGGGGGCTAGAAAGAGCTTTTGATCTACCTAGTACGATTCTTCTGAGCCTTAAATCCTTCCTATAACTCTACCAGTTAGTCATTCACAGTCTCTTGTCTCTTTGGCGACAACAGGAACTATTTTTATAGCCACATATGTTCTAACTGTTGAAAATTTACTTCTAGTTCTCTTCTTTTCCTCTTGATTATTAAAGACTTTTATCACCCCTCTTCATCCTTCCCTCTCTTTATTTTTATGATCTAAACAATTGTAGTAGAGTGTGCTTGTCTCATATTTCTGTCTTCGAATTTTGGATCCAAAAGATTTTTACCATAAATTCTTCAGTATGCAATAATAACGATGTGAAATTATAGATTTTTTTGCATAACATATAGCAAATATTTTTAGGTTAAGTAACAGTAAACTAGCATTTTATCTTAAATGCATCATCCTTTATTGTAAATAATGGTTACTAATCCAGTACATTATTTGGTGCACCTGTAGATTCACGGCTTCTGCATTAACTCCATTGGTTTGGGACCAAAGATCTAATCCAGTGCCTTTATATTATGTGTAAAGAATCATGAGGTTCAGAGATGAATGACTTGTATAAAGTGGTACAGCTTGTTTTTGTCAAAGCCAGGTGGAAAACCCTTGTCACTTGGGTTAGTACCTTTGTTACCATTGCCACTGATAATGTGAGAAAATGTTTTATTTTGTAATTGCTTTTAAAATTATCTGAGAAATTTTCTTTTGAAATAATTGTGCTTTTATTTTTGGAATTTTTGAATCAGAAAAAGGAGATGTGAAGTCAAAGACTGAAGCTTTGAAGAAAGTAATCATTATGATTCTAAATGGTGAAAAGCTTCCTGGACTTCTGATGACTATCATTCGCTTTGTGCTGCCTCTTCAGGATCACACCATCAAAAAATTACTTCTGGTATTTTGGGAAATTGTTCCTAAAACAACTCCAGATGGGAGACTTTTACACGAAATGATCCTTGTATGTGATGCATATAGAAAGGTAAACCAAACCATGATTATTTCCAAATACTGCTTTGATTTTTAAATAATTGTAAAATTGGTGGAATGGGCTTTGTTTTAATTTTTAAAATTAAATCTTGGGTAAGATGTAGGTTGTAGATATTTGGAACTGAAGTTGTAAAAAGTTACTGTGAAAAGTTTTATTGTTACTTTTTTCAGACACTTTCCATGCATTTTATATGTTATTAATAAAAAACAATGACACATAGAATATAAAACATTGATGTGATAAGTAAAACTTGCTTTAATCAACAGGAATGTGATAGAAATTGTGTAATAATCTAGGTCTTTTTCCTCAAACCTACTTTCTGACTTTTTTATTGGAAAATTCTGTATTTAAAAATTGTGGGTTTCTTGTAAAATGTTGGGACTCAACATTTCATATTTAAAATTTTATATCAGGACCTTCAACATCCTAATGAATTTATTCGAGGATCTACTCTTCGTTTTCTTTGCAAATTGAAAGAGGCAGAATTGCTGGAACCTTTAATGCCAGCTATCCGTGCTTGTTTGGAGCATCGACACAGCTATGTTAGAAGAAATGCTGTTTTGGCCATCTATACTATCTATAGGTAAATAAAGGTCTTCCTTTGGCTTAGTTCTGTGAGGACTGTTCAGTCTTTCAGACTGGAAGTTCCAAAGTGGTTCCTTGTAGATTGTATGTAGCTTGCAAATATGTTTTGATTAGCCTGAACATTTTTTCTTTATTATCATTAAATTGTTAACGTTGAAAAGTTGAAAGATCTGGCAACACTGGGTCCTGGTTTCTGCATAATGACAATCTGCTGGAAGTGAATATGGCCCCCTTTAAACAGGTTGTACACTTTCCAGTTTATGACACTACCTGTCATTCTCAATTTTAGTACTCCAGCCCAATTAATTAATTTATTAACTTGCTTAGCCCATAGCTTTGAGATTTTGACCTTATTTTAGAATTCTCTTTTTGTGGAATGTGGATCTTTTTACACTTAGAAGCCTTAAGGAGGGAACTTTTTTTAATAGGAAGGATTGCAATTCTCAGCTGATTCCTATCCTTAGAAAGCTGAAGATTTTGGACTTTAAAAGCCATTCTAAAAAGGCAGTTTTAAAGTTTGGACTTTAAAAGAATGAGTTAGATGAGGCTGGAATGCTTGGTTTTTACAGTCACTGGTGTCAATTTATTTAGAATTAGAATGTAATTTATATAAATATCTTTGTGCTTTAATAGTTGATTGTTAAGTAATTTCACAGTTCTTTTACTGTTACATTAGATTTTGTTGTCTGTTAGGAAAAGTGGTATTTTCTGGTTAATAATGTAGAGTTCTTTGAAAGTTACCATACAGACTACACAAATTTCAGAATTTAAACTACAGTATACACACAAAAATTATGACATAAAACAGTTAGAAATTTGAACACTTTCTATATGATGATAGTAAGGAATTGTTAAAGTTTTTAAGATATGATATTAATATTAGTTTAAAAAAGAAAGAGTCCTTAATTTTAGAGAAGCATACTGATATATTTACAGAAGAAGTGTTAACGAGGTGTGGGATTTGCTTAAGAATAATATGGGAGGAGAGGAAGCAAGTAGAGATGTAGGTGAAACAAAAATGACTATGGGGCTTCCCTGGTGGCGCAGTGGTTGAGAGTCCGCCTGCCGATGCTGATGAGCATCAGCATTATATCCCTAAAGTATATGAAAGAGAATTGTTAGAGCTATTCAGTTGATAGGTAGCATGTTGGATAAATCAGCTTTTTCTGTATTAACTTAGAAAACATATAATTTGATAACTTAATAGATGAAGATGTAAGCTTCTGATTCATACCCAAAATTTTCTAATTGATTTAAAGTTTTGAAAAGCAAAAAAATGGATAGTGTTATAAGGTTTGATAAAGGTTAATTTTGGTAGTGTCCAGAGAGTTACTAAAATAACAAAGTAGCTTTTATTAAATATGGATATTACCTGTTTTATTTCAAGAAATTTTGAACATCTTATACCTGATGCTCCTGAACTGATACATGATTTTCTGGTGAATGAGAAGGATGCAAGTTGCAAGAGAAATGCATTTATGATGCTTATTCATGCCGATCAGGTGAAGTACTTTTTAAAAAATACTTTTATCACTGTATTTAAATGAGAATTAAAGATATTTCAGAGGCCTAATCAAGTTTTTAGTCAATAATTTTGTTTATAGTACATGTGATTTGTATATTTTGACTTTTTTAGATTTTTTAATTTATATAAAAATAGAATTTAAAAAAATTCCTTCTGTGGAATATTGCTTAAGTATATACTCTTTTTTTTAAAGTAAACATCAGAGAAGCATTTAATAGCAGCCACTTTACAGTTCTTCCAGACTGAAATTATTATGGCCATGTGCTGTGGCACTCTGCTTTGGGGCTTTATTTTTCCTTCTTTCAGTATAGATCTAAAATTGTTTAATGGAGAAAAATAGTATGGGGTCTATCCTGAGCCATAGCTTCAAAAGAGGGTGGACTTCAATGTAGATATGTCTTTATTAGGCTTTTCAAACTTCATAAGTAAATGTCAGCTGTACATCCAGCTCCGCTGGTGATTAAAGTTTGTTCTTCTGCTGGTTAGCAGTGACTCTGCATACCTTGGTGGGATCTAATCTCGGAATTTTTACCATCCAGTATTTATTATCAAAATATGCATGAAGACTGGAAAGCATGGAATCTATCCATTCCTCTGAAATCTAGATGCTATCATTTTATCTTTGTAAACAAGATTATAAGAAAGCTGCTTATTTGGGCCACAGTGTTTGTCGTTCTCTAGAGTTGGTTTTATTGACCTATGTTATTGCTGTTTACCTGCATGAAGGGACATAATCAGAAATAGTTCAATAAAATCTGTCGATACTTTTCTGTAGAGCTGTTGTTGAGGCCATAGATCTCTCTATTGCAGTGTTCAGTGTGTGAGAATCAATGAGATTTTTCTTTTGGATCTCAGAAATAGGAGTAACTGTGCTCATAAGCAGTTGGTTTGTTTTGATTGTGTGGATACCCAGAATCATGTAATACATAATGTCTTTCTACTTGGTTTAGCTGCTAGAAAATTCAGACCCTAGATTTGTGGCCCATTTCTAGAAAATATATTTGACTTTTACATTATGTGTTAACCTTCATTTTTGTCCTTCAATTAATTTTCCTTTGCCCTCATTTCCTCATTTGTTTTAGATTTATTTGTATATATTTTTTAAAATTCATTAAGTCCTTTTATTGAATGAGGTTGAGTTTGATAAATATATTGTTATTTTTTCAGGATCGAGCTTTGGATTACCTAAGTACTTGTATTGATCAAGTTCAGACATTTGGAGACATTCTTCAGTTGGTTATTGTTGAACTAATTTATAAGGTAAGACTAATCTATAATGGGCAAAATTAAGAGTTTGAGATAAGGTTAAGTAGTCTCTGGGATGCTGCTTAATTGCTAGGATAATATGTTTTAACAGTAGAAATATTTCATATCATGGCCTATTAAAGTCTTCCCCACCCCCTTTGTTTTATCATATTTTCCAAATATTTCCGTTCTTTCTAAACCTCCATAAAGAATTCTGTGAAAACTCGTGGTTTGACCCAATACAGCTGCAAAGAAATTGTTGTGTACTGCTAAGTCACTGAATAGATTATGAATTAGGCTTTGAAATAAAAGTCAAGATTTTTTCTTGAATACACACCAGACTACTTTTTTTTTTCGGCTGCACCAGGTCTTAGTTGCAGCATGTGGGATCTTTAGTTGCGGCACACGGACTTCTTAGTTGCGGCACATGGACTTCTTAGTTGCAGCATGTGGACTCTCTTACTTGCGGCATGTGGACTCTTAGCTGTGACATGGGGACTTCTTAGTTGCTGCATGCAGACTCTTAGTTGCGGCATGTGAACTCTTAGTTGCGGCATGCATGTGGAATCTAGTTCCCCGACCAGGGATCGAACCCTGGCCCCCTGAACTGAGAACGCGGAGTCTTACCCACTGGACCACCAGGGCAGTCCCCACACAAGACTACTTTGGAAATCTAAAAACAAACCAAAAAAAAGTCTTAAGTATTTTTTTGTTCCTGTTTGTAAAAGAGAATAGAAAGACTTTAAATATGTTAATATGACATTGTAAGCCATTGACTCACAGAAAGTTTAAAACTAGATTAGAGATTTGGATTTTAAAATGAAGTACTCTATTGGCAACATTTTAATTTGATATATCCTTCGAAAGAATTGATTGCATCTTAAACGATCTGAGAAAATAAAAGATGCAATAACATCCAGTTTTGCTATTGATACCATTGGAGGCCAACAAAAATATTTGTTAGGAATGACTTTTATTGAATAGGGTGGCGTGGACAGGATACCCCTAGCATACACTCTCACTCATTACAGCCTCTTTGCTTCTGCAGGAAAGAGGCCCCTTTCAACACAGAGTACCCAGTCATTTGGAACTGGCATTTAAGATGAAACCAGAACTATAAATATATAAATATAATATGTGTAATATATATAAATATAATTCATGTGTATGGTTTAGGGATACCACTGAGAGTCTCAAAAATAGGGATTCTCTGCTATCCAGTGACTTCTTTGTCTGGTAGGATCCAGGTTATAAGAGGGAAGAAGTTTTGAGTCATATTGGAGTAATGGAGATTTGACTATATATTTTAGGAAAATCTAACATAAATTCTGACTTCAAAAGAGAAAAAGTAAGGAATATTTGCTTCACAGGTAAAGGTATTGAGATGCATTTAGAACGGGATAGAAAATTATAGTTGTCTTCCCAACATTGAATATGGCCCCAAATAATAAGTAGCAGTACTTGAAAAAGAGGTTATCTTTCTTGCTTTATTTAAGAATTGGTATTTTTCTTTTATCAGCTGTTGAGATTTATATAATCCATCATGTTTCCCTTTTTGACGTGACATCCAGAATAAAAATGTGGTACCAAATTTAATACCTATTACAGTACCCATATTAGTGTACTTAGTTAATGTGTTGTCCTTTCTTTGTTACTTTACATTTTCTCTTTCTATTTCACTTGTGTATAGTACGCATATCTTTAATTATGAGCCATCTAAAAATCTTTATAGAAAGAGTGGAAATATAAAGTATTATTGAATGAATAAATGGATTGAGTAGCTGTAACAATTATTTGAAGTAAAACCTATTACTTTCTGAAATTACCAGTGTTGTATCACAGCGTCTCATCTGACATTGGCCGACATCTTCAGGTGTCCTTAGAAGACTATTCTTAGCTTTCAGATTAAGAAAACTAGCATCCCGTAAGCTGATATCTATTTTAAAAATCTGTTTGAAAGCAAGTGTTCCTGCAGTCAACTGAAACCTAAATGTTTTCTTCTCCAGGTTTGTCATGCTAATCCATCAGAAAGGGCTCGTTTCATTCGCTGCATCTATAACTTACTACAGTCATCTAGCCCTGCTGTAAAATATGAAGCCGCTGGAACATTAGTGACACTCTCTAGTGCACCTACTGCAATCAAGGTACTGCTTTTTTTTGGGAGGGGGGGGTGCCAATTAGATGATAGATATGCTATCTTATCACTTATGATTTAGTGACATTGCAGTTTACTGTGTGGTTACACAGCATTACATGGCATAGAAATAACTACAAATATTAGAAAATTATTTGATTTCTTACATAGTCTGACCTTCCTTCTTTTCTTTCTTTCTGCTTTCATATGTATATAGGGAGAGAGCAAGAGAGAGAGAGAATAGCAGTATTTCTGGTTTCTGGAGAATGACACTCGTATTTTAAGATCTCCACCCATACTTTAGTTACATTAAAAACTAGATCTAGGGCTTCCCTGGTGGCGCAGTGTTTGAGAGTCCGCCTGCCGATGCAGGGGACACGGGTTCGTGCCCCGGTCCGGGAAGATCCCACATGCCGCGGAGCAGCTGGGCCTGTGAGCCATGGCCACTGAGCCTGCGCGTCCAGAGCCTGTGCTTCGCAACGGGAGAGGCCACAACGGTGAGAGGCCCGCATACCCGCTAAAAAAAAACCGGATCTAGGAAAATGGATACTGGATCCTAAAAAAGTTCCAGTGAATATTTTCAATAATGAAATATTTCTCTTTTTTAGTTTACTCTATCAAGACTATGTGAAGAACCCCTACTATATTCATAGAATGAACTGTTCTAGAAAGCCGGATTGTATAAATAGGAGAATTTACTGCTTTCGCCACCAATACTTAAAAAATTCTTTTCACTTTTTATTTTGAAATAATTTTAGACGTAGAGAAAAGTTGCAAAACTAGGACGAAGTTCCCATTACCCTTCACCCAGCTTCCCATAATGTTCATGTCTTGCATAACAATTGTATAGTTGTCAAAACTAAGAAATTACCATTGGAACAATATTGTTAGCTAAACTATAGACTTTATTCAGATTTCACCAGTTTCTCCACTAAAGATCATTTTCTGTCCCAGGATCCAGTTTAGGATCCCATGTAGCATCTAGTTATCATGTGTTAGCGTCCTCCAGTCTGTGACAGTTCCTCAGCCCTTCCCTGTTTTTCATGACATTGACACTTTTGAAGAGTACTGGGTCAGTTTATTTGTAAAATATCCCTTAATTTTGGTTTGTCTGGGGTTTTTTCCTAATCAGATTAAGGTTATGCCTTTGGGCGAGGGGGAAATACCACAGAAGTGATGCACCATTCTCAGTGTATCATATCTAGGAGTATATGATGCTGATACATCGTCTTACTGGTGATGTTAACCTTGATCGTTTGGTTAAGGTGGTGTCTGCCAGATTTCTCCACTGTTGAGTTATGATTTTTCCTTTTGTAATCAATCAATATCTTGAGAAGATACTTTGAAACTGTACAAATATCCTATTTCTCCTCTGACTTACACCAACTAGTTTTAGCACCTATCAGTGAATCTTTTCTACAACAGTTACTACTATGATATTCTAATGGTGATTTTCTGTTACCCTTATTCTACATGTATTATTTGGAGTTCTTCCGCAAGGAGGAGCTGTCCCTTCTCCTTCATCCTTTCTTCCCTCTCTCCCTCTCTCCTTTCCTTCTTTCTTTCTTTATATCAATATGAATATTCTGTGGATTATAATCCAATATTATTATTTATTTTGTTGATCAAATTGTTCTAGCTTTGGTCATTGGGAGCTCTTTCAGGTTTGCTCCTTTGTCCTTTGCTTTTAATGACTCAGGGCCATCGTTATATACTTGAGTTTTTGGTAGCGTAATGCAGGTGTGTTAGAGTTTGCACCTAAACTAAAAGATGCTCAATAGCTAAACTATTTGGGATTCTCTGTCAGCTTTTTTCTCCCTTGTTCCTTAGGTTCAGCCCTTAATTTTGGGGGGGCCTCTTACTGCTGTGGCCTCTCCCGTTGCGGAGCACAGGCTCCAGACGCGCAGGCTCAGCGGCCATGGCTCACGGGCCTAGCCGCTCCACGGCATGTGGGATCTTCCCGGACCGGGGCACGAACCCGTGTCCCCTGCATCGGCAGGCGGACTCCCAACCACTGCGCCACCAGGGAAGCCCAGCCCTTAATTTTTGCCTGTTAACAAGTGTTTCTGCCTGTAACAGCCCCTTTTCATCCTTTTAATTTGTGATGCTTCTGATTTTTAGTAACCTTGAAAAAAATAATGAAATTTGTTAGAACTTAGGAAATAGAGGGACACATTCCTCTGGGAAAAATGCATAAACTTTTAGTGCAGTAGTGGTAAATGTATCTTGGTTTCTTGGAGGCTTTGTTTCTTATTTTCAGATTCTGTGTTTAAGGTAGGTGAATGTGTTCTTAAAATATATTTCTCTTTTCATATAGGCTGCTGCTCAGTGTTACATTGATTTAATTATTAAGGAGAGTGACAACAATGTAAAGCTCATAGTTCTGGATCGATTGATAGAATTGAAAGAACATCCTGCTCATGAACGAGTACTACAGGTAGGTTTTCTCTAAAAGAGAGAAATCCTCAATAAAATCTTTTTTCAAATTGAGATAATTCCTAAGACTTACTGTCTTGGTTAGCTTACATGCCTGGAGACTGGGCAGTTTAAATTTTGGTCAACTAAGGTGTAACTCTTAAAGCACCATAACCTTTTGGGATATTGTCTTTGTTATAAAAAAACATTCCTAACATGAATTAATATGTTACCTTTTATCTTTTCTATTTGTACTACACTTGGTGTTCTTAGCAGTAGAGATATATTTGTTTTAATTTTAATATAATTTACATTTCTTGGAAAATAATTATACCAACTGAGAATAAAGATGATTAGATTCTAGAAAATTATCAGCATACCTATTTAATCTGTGAGAATGATTGTTATAAAAATAAAGCTCCATGGTACAAATAGAGCTAAATTCAATGATGATCCTGGATCAGAATAACAACAGAAAATTTGCTATAAAGGACATTATTGGGACAGTTGGAGAAATGTGAATATAGACTCTATTATTTAATAGTATTGTGATCAATGTTAAGTTCTCTGAATTTGAGAATTTTACAGTGGTTATATAAGAAATTTTTCTTGAGTATACACTAAAACATTTAAGGGTAGAGAGAGTATGACAAAGCAAATGTAATAAGATATTAACAACTGGCAGATGTAAGTGAAGGTTATACAGTTAATTCATTCTTAAAATTTATAGAACATTTTTATCAGAGAAATTTTTAAAAATAGAAAGTTTTAAAGAAGTAAAATATTTTGTTTTGCTATATTTAAAAATACTTACTTGCTATAGATTTTTAAGTGTGCTTCTTTAAAATATTACAGTTTCCTGCAGAGCCAAAATAACATTATCACACTTAACAAAATTGTTAATAATTTCTTAATATTATCCAGTTTTCCCAGATGTCCCTAAAACGCCCTTTAGTTTTGTTTTTCCAGTTCATGACCAAACATCACATCTGGTTGTGATGTATGTGGTTGTGATGTATGGTTCCTTAAATCTCTTAATTTGAGCAGTATCGTTTTTTCATGACACTGACTTGTTCAAGAGACCAGACCAAATGTCTGGTCTCCTTCAGGATGTGTCTGGTTACTTTCTTTGTGTCATTTAGCTTGTTCCTGTTGACTTTTGTATTTCCTATAAACTGTAAGTTTGAGCTAAAGCTTGATAGGGCTTCCCTGGTGGCACAGTGGTTGAGAGTCCGCCTGCCGATGCAGGGGACACGGGTTCATGCCCCGGTCCAGGAAGATCCCACATGCCGCAGAGTGGCTAGGCCCATGAGCCATGGCCGCTGAGTCTGCGCGTCCGGAGACTGTGCTCCGCAAACGGGAGAGGCCACAACAGTGAGAGGCCCGCGTACCGCAAAAAAAAAAAAAAAAAGCTTGATAGAGTCATGAGTAAACATTTTCAATGTGAATGCATCATATGTGATATTATATACTTCATATTGCCTTATATCAGGCGACTCAAATTATCTGGGTTTTCCACCAGTAGTGATTTTATTATAGATCAAAGAATTAAGGTCATGAGGGACAGAATCCTTTATTCTACAGTTAGGATTTTCTTCTTGTGACTAGAAATACTGGTGTTAATTCTGGATTTTTTTGTTCTTTTTCAGGATCTGGTTATGGACATCCTAAGAGTACTGAGCACACCAGACTTAGAAGTACGCAAGAAAACTCTGCAGTTAGCACTGGATCTTGTCTCTTCTAGGAATGTCGAAGAGGTAAAACAAAACTTTGACAGCACTTTGTAAGCTGTCAAGCCAAACATGATGTCATTCTCACTTATTTTTACTTTGTTCTATAGCTGGTTATTGTCCTTAAGAAGGAAGTGATTAAAACAAATAATGTGTCAGAGCATGAAGATACTGACAAATACAGACAACTCCTTGTGCGAACATTGCATTCCTGTTCTGTCCGATTTCCAGATATGGCTGCAAATGTTATTCCTGTGGTATGTAATTCCAATGATCTTAACTTTGAAATTCTCTAAAAATAAAAGTTAAATTCTAGTTATTTAACAGTTAAACTCTGGAAATGTCAACTGTCTGTACTCACTAAATCTCATGGTCAGAAGGGATCTTTATGTTTACTATTAAGCTCAAAAGGATAAGGACTCTGACTTCTTTCTCTTACATCTTCACCAAAAAAATAAACAACAACAAAAAAATAGTGACAAAAATACTTCCACATATTATTGCAATTAATGTTTGTTACAGTTCCCTAAAGTAAAATTATTCTTTGTGTATAGATTATTCAGTGGGATTTTACCTCTTAAAGTTGAAGGATTTAATTAGAGGAAAAATTAACATACCCAGAATATTTTGTTTTCTCTCATTGTCAGATAAATTAGGTATGTTATTGGAATTTGGAATTTTGACTTTGAGCTCTGAATTTTCTCTAAAATGATTTTACTTTTAGTTACAACTTAGATGTGTCCAGTTATTTTGACTTGTGGATTTCCAGCTTCTGTTTTATCATGTGTTTTGTAATAAACTGAAAAGCCATCATGACTTTGTTTACATAATGGTGCTTGTCTCTCAACTTACGTTTTGTTGTGTATTTGAAAAGTATTATTTATATTCTTTGTAAACTTGTTTAATTTACTTATTAAACCTTAGATAATTTTCTTTCTGAAAACATGTAATCGTTATCCATTTTTTTCTTTTAGTTAATGGAATTTCTCAGTGACAGTAATGAAGCAGCAGCTGCTGATGTCTTGGAGTTTGTTCGTGAAGCCATTCAGCGCTTTGATAACCTGAGAATGCTTATTGTTGAAAAGATGCTTGAAGTCTTTCATGCTATCAAATCTGTCAAGTAGGTTTAAAATCTGTTTAAATGTAAAGTCAAATAAGCATTTTACCAATTTCTGTTTTTTGGGGGTTTTTTGCGGTACGCGGGTCTCTCACTGTTGTGGCCTCTTCCGTTGCGGAGCACAGGCTCCAGACGCGCAGGCCCAGCGGCCATGGCTCACGGGCCCACCCGCTCCGCGGCATGTGGGATCTTCCTGGACCGGGGCATGAACCCGCGTCCCCTGCATCAGCAGGTGGACTCTCAACCACTGTGCCACCAGGGAAGCCCCCAATTTCTGTTTTTAAGGGTCAGTTGATAGACAATATAGGGGAAGCGAGGTGTCTCAACACAGTCAAGACAAAATAAATGTCAGAAACATGTCACCCCTACTCTCACCCTTAGTTAACCCAAAATCTATGTACAAAATAAAATTTTTGGTCCATGTGATGTAGGTAGGTTTCTCTATTCTAATTTCCTCTAAAACATTGTAAATCCTGAAGTGACTAAGGAACATATTCTTAAAAGGTATCATTTTGGGGATACCATTATTATTTATATCTCCCCTTTAGCATTTACTGAAGTGAAGGATTGAAAATACAACCTAAGTCTGAATTGTTTCCTTTCAGATAGCCTTTGCTAATGAGAAAGGACGTTGCATCCAAGTTTTCTTCATGTAAATCATCTCATAGACTGTAGTAGACTTGCATTATATCTGCCTGTATAGAAAAGAAGGGACTACAAAATTGGTTTTATGATATGAAGATGTATTGATATTTATGGAAGTGAGAAAGATTTGCTTCCTTTCTGGGGAAAAAAAAAAAACATATCAAAGTTTAGCTTTTGGCAGCCATAATCTCTTAGAGCTTCAGTTTCTAGAATTTTTTTGAATAAATTTAATGAAAATCTTAGGGAAAAGATGACTGAAGACTTTATTCAGTTTAACATTTTTTAATTAGAAAATTGTTGCTTTCTTTATGTTTTTGGTCTTCTTGTTATGATCCTCTGCATTCCTTCCTTTTTCATTGTTCTTTTCAGCCTCCTGCCTCTTCAGTGAATTACTTTTTATATTAAAATAATACATTTTTTGTAGTGATAAGTTATAAAATCAAATTTACCTTAAATTTGATCCTAAATGGAAGATAACATCTTTCTGGGAAACATTTTGGTATTTTATTTTTACTACTAGGTTTACCAGTTGTAGAATGTTCCTAAAAATGATGGATAGGACGCTTAGTTTCCTTTTAATCCTTGTGATTTCAAGAGAGAATCAAAGAAACATAGTGTCTTTGTTATATTCTTCCTTAATATTTCATCCATAGTCCCTCACAACTGCAGAATATTGTTTTCTTGCTTAAGCTTAAATTCACAAAGAAAGATCACTGCTTCAAGATTTGTTGGCAGAATCAGTGTTTCAGAACTTGTATTCTTGCTATAGGATTTACCGAGGAGCATTGTGGATCCTGGGAGAATACTGTAGTACCAAGGAAGACATTCAGAGTGTGATGACTGAGGTCCGCAGGTCCCTTGGGGAGGTATGTTTTACTTTTAGTAAATTCTACTTTATATGGTGATTTTTTACTTTAATAAACTGACTTTTATGTGGTGATTTGCTTTTGTGTTTTTATTTAGTAGTGTTTGGGCTAAAGAACACTGAAAAAATTTTAATTACACAGATAATTAAGCCTTTGGGCAATGGGAAATTAGGAGAGTTGCCCTCCCCTACATTGAGCCATAACACCTGTTCTTTTATCTGTATTATTTACCCTTCTGGGTAAGATTTTATTTGAACAAAAGGTTCTGTGTTTTAAAAAAAGAAAAAGACTTGTAAAACTCTGCTTAATTCTCTGGAAAAAGAATGCATATATTATAAGAACGGGACTGACTTTAGAATATGTATTTATGTACTAAAACTGGCAGTATTTCCTCATCCAAACAACCATATGGTAGAATAGAAAGAACAGTGCTTGTCAGGAGCCTGGATTCCAGTCTTTCTTCTGCCAGTAATTAGCTCTGGGTCTTTGGATATAAGTTCCTAAACCTGACTGGACATCAGGTTTTTCATCTATATAATAAAGGAGTCGATAGATAATGATTGAAGACTCTTAGAGCTCTTAAGTTAGATGATAGACTGGTGTTGAGAAATAAATACAAAGTATCCATTTGGTTTAAAGAGGAAGTTGATGAAGTTATTATGTACAAATAAGTTAGATTTATTTCATTTTATGGAAGGATGCGTGCTGGTTTTGGTTAGTATTTCAAGGAAAGGGATGGAGAAGAAGAATAAGGCTTAGTGAGTATCTCCTTTGTCTTATAGTCAGTGTCCTAAGCATTTTCCTATTAAGTAACTTGTGTGGAAGGAATTAAGATTTCCATTTAACAGATTAGGAAACTGAGACTCAAAGTGGTTTAATTAATTTTCCCAGAACCATACAACTAAAAGTGGCATCCAACTCCAAAGCCCCTGTTCTCACTACATTACCCTGGGAAGGAATGAAAATTGAAAGCAGAGTCCCAAGTTCCAAAAATCCCATTGTGGGAATAGTTCTGTAGAGAACTATAGAAATGATTGAATATTTAAATATGTTTTGCTTGCTACTGATATTATTACTAAATTGATGTTTCCAATTGATTTTTAGATCCCAATTGTAGAGTCAGAAATTAAAAAAGAAGCTGGTGAATTAAAACCTGAAGAAGAAATAACAGTGGGGCCAGTTCAGAAGTTGGTAACTGAAATGGGCACCTATGCAACACAGAGTGCCCTTAGCAGTTCCAGACCCACCAAGAAAGAGGAAGAAAGGTAATTTGTGGCACCTGTGCCCTGCCAGCTACCCCTCTATGATTACTCCTGTGTCTAAAACAGTCAAAGGATTTCTTTTTCTTATAATTGATAGTTTCCTCTTTTGACCCAAATGGAAATTTTTGCCATATAAGATACTTGAAAGGAGAATGATGTTTTAAGTTCTTTCCCCCAGAAATTGTGTTAATAGTTTTAATCCTCTGCTCCTTATAACTGTTCTCATTGAAATAACTGTGTTCTGTTTAAACTAAAATTATTTTACTCATGTAGAAAATGCTAAGTGGAGGTAACTGATGATATTTGAGTTTTGTTGCCTTTTTGCATTTGGAAAACATTTTGAAGATTTTCCACTTCTAATTGATGGAATAAAATTTCGATGTTTTCCTCCTTATTTTGTTCTCAACTTTATAGTGAAGTTGATGAAAATTTGCCTAAAATTTTAATGGTTACTATGTACTAGGCATTGGGCTAAATAAAGAGCTTGTGTCATATAGTCTTTGACAGTATCCTGTTGATTAACCACATTTTATAGAGGAACTTGAGGCTTAGAGAGGTTTGCAACTTACCCAGAGGGACATAATAAATAAGTAGATAAGCTGGGGTTTTAATGTAGCTCATTGGTTTCAGTATATGCACCTTTAACCATTTTCTCTTTCCCTATTCATTTAGCTCTTTTATCATTTGAAGATAAGTGTTAAAGCCATGTGATTTTTTCTTTTTCCTTTTTCATTCTGAGAGCTAAACAGGGAACCATAATTGAGATCCCTATCACTGAAGGGTGGCACTGAGAGTATTCAGTAGGCTTCCTTGAGTCGTTGATGGCTGAGAAGTTGGTGGCTTTCACTTTCCCTGATTGCTTTGCAGACCTCCCCTGCGAGGATTCCTTCTGGATGGAGATTTCTTTGTGGCTGCCTCGCTTGCCACAACTCTGACCAAGGTTGCCTTGCGCTATGTAGCTTTGGTTCAGGAGAAGAAAAAGCAAAATGTAAGTTCATTTATCCTACATTTACCCAACAAATGAATCTTGAGAGCTTATGCTCTAGTTGGGGAAATGGACAAAGTGATATAGCATAACATATATACAACCTAATGATTGTAAAATTGACAAAGTAATGTAATAACAATAGCACGTGATTAGTCCAGTGGAAGTGATACAAGGGTTTATGAGGTTATTTCTGCTTGCTGGGATTAGTCAGGGCCCAGTGAAGGAAATGTCTCTCCCTCTAGCATCTTCATCCTGTCAGTTACTGTCTGTTTTATCCTAGAAGTGCCTCTTAAATGTATTCCTGTTTCTACAGTTCATACCTTCATCGTAGCGTCTGACCATTCTGACTGTATGTTAATTTACAATAATGTACTTTCATTCCACCCAACCCCTACTACCATCCTTTGTGTTATTGTCCTATATTTTATTTCTACATGTCATGTTATCCACCCTATGATGTATTGTTGTTATTTTTGCTTTAAATAGTCAGTTGTCTTTTTAGTATATATTCACCATTTCTTTCCCATTTCTTATTTATCTAGTGTCCAGACTCAGGTAGGGAAGGGGGACATACTTAGCAAGTTGTAAGAAGTTGAGAATTGAGAACAGGTCAAAGTTCACGTACCTTCCTGGGTGGGTTTTTTTTTTTTTTTTTCATATTTTTCTTCATGGTAAAATGTACATAACATAAAATTTACCAGTTTAACTGTTTTTAAATGTACAGTTCAATGTCATTAAGTATATTCAAATTGTTGTGCAGCCATTATCACTATCCCTCTCCAGAACTTTTTCATCATCCCAAACTGAAACTACCGAGCAAACAGTAACTCCCCGTGCTCCCTCCCCTAGCCCCTGGCAACCACCATCCTACTCCTCTCCCTCTATAAATTTGCCTATTCTACATACCTAATATAAATGGAATCATACAATATTTGTCCTTCTGTGACAGGCTTATTTCATTTAGCATGTCTTCAAGGTTCATTTGTATGGAAGCATTGTCAGAATTTCTTTCCTTTTTAAGGCTATATAATATTTTGCTGTTTCTGTATATCCATTCATCCATTATAAATGGTCAGTTTCCTTCCAAGTATTTTTTTTAATGAGAAAAAAGTTATATTTGCCCACATATTTACCACTTATGGTGCTTTTCATTCCTTTGTATAAATGCAGATTTCTATCTGATATTTTCTTTCTGCCTAAAGAACTTGTTTATTTTTATAACGTAGGTCTGCTGCTGATGAATTCTCTCAGCTTACATTTGCCTGAAAAAAATCTTTACTTTGCTTTCATTAAAAAAAAAAATCTCTGTGGTAGAATTGTGAACGTTTTTATTTTATTTTTGTTCATATCTTTTTTCACATTGCTAAAATAATGAGTGATGTATTAAAAACTAATGAGAAAAAAATCACTCATGGTTAAAGCACTGAAGTACAAATCTTGTTAATATTGTGCTGGCGATAGATAGAAACATCAAAAGATGGAATAACATTACCAGATATAGTAACAAAAATCTTTCCTTCCTCAGAAAGAGTTCATTATGGCTTTTAATAATGATCACTTTTTCCCCTAGTAGTGATCATTTTGTGTTTTACAATACTGCAGTTTCACTTAACTTTATAACATTTTCCCATGTTATTCTAAACCCTTCCTAATCATAATAATATTTAATAGCTGCATAATAATAGTCCATTAGATTCTTTCCTTTACTCAAACCTTCATATAATTAGACATTTTCTTTTTAGATTAGGGACTTTCAAAGGATTTTTTTTAAATTTCCATCTTATAGATTTCCTTATAAATCCATAAATGAGGTTTAGAGGGTCGGGTAAAATTACAAGATGTATTATCTCTTTTTTATTGACTAATTTTATTTATGGGCAGTAATTTACTTTGTAACTCTCTGTGGGCCATTATTTATTTATTCAGGTCTTGTCTGTTCTTTAAATTATGCTTTTTAAAAATCTCCAGCATTTTATATCTCAATTCTGCAAGTTGGGAGACCATTTGCTGATACCTGCTTAAGAGAACTGGATTCTGGTAACATACCTGGTTCAGCAAGTTTGTGACCTTTGGTACGAGGCAGAAGGAAGTTTGGTTGTTTATCACCATACTGGCTCTCCTTCATTTATGCCTTTTCCGACAGTCTTCATTTTTTCATGTAGATCTGACTTTCTCTCTGGTATCATATACCTTCTGCCTAAAGATTTTGCTTTAACTTTTCTTGTAGTGCAGGTCTGTTGGCAGTTAATTCTTTTGGTTTTTGTTTGTCTGAAAAAGTCCTTCTCCTTCATTTTTGAAAGATATCTTTGCAGATGTAGCATTCTAGGTTGACAGTTTTTTTCTTTTAGTACTGTAGAGATGTTGCTTCATTGTCTTCTGGCTTTCGGTACTATCAAGATGTAGCTCCTGTGTCTCTGTGTGGAATGTGTCCCGTTTTCTTCTGGCTTGTTTTGGATTTTCTCCTTATCACTATAATTTCAAGTTTCAGTAAGTTGATTAGGATATGCTCTGGTGTGGTTTTCTTGTTTGCTTTTGGTTCATTGAGCTTCTTGGATATGTGGTTTTGTAGTTTTCATCAAATTCAGGAATTTTTTGGCCATTATTTCTTCAGCTACTTTTTTCTGTCCCCCTCCTCTTTCCCCTCCTTCTGGAGACAATATCTAGGCTCAAAGGATTATCACACTTACTCTTCTGAGGTTCTTTCCCAGGCTTCTGGTAGTTTTTTCACGTATGTATGCTGATCAATACTTAGCCAAAGACATTTTGACAAAGATATAAAGCATGTGTCAGGATAATGCTACATGAGACTAAAAAAGTAAGTCGAATTCACTGGTGGAAGACCTTGAATAGCAGGCTGAGTGATAGGGACTTCAACATGAAGGCTGTAGGAAATCATTGAAGGTATTTGCATGTGGAGTGAAATGATTGGTGCCCAATAAAGATTAAGATAGTAGGTAATCACTTAGCATCACCAGTAACAGGACAACCTGACATTATGTGCCTCCTAATGCAATACAATAAGATATGCAAAACATTACCTATCTTGTACTCTAACTAAAAGTGGAGAACATTCTGTAGAACAGCTAGCTTGGGCTCTTTAAAAGAAATCATTGTGATGGAAAACAACACAGAAAACCAGGGGACTGGTCTAGGTTAAAAGGGGCTAAGGAGAATAATAGTCAAATAAAATGCATGAAACTGGTCCTGGGTTAAAAAAAAAAAAACATTTTGTGACAATTAGGAAGATTTAGTTCAATTTGGAGTGTAGTAGATATATTTTGGAACTGTTACATTTCTTAAGTGAGATGATGATATTATGATTATAAAGGAAACTGTCCTGATTCTTAAGAGATGTATGCTAAACGTTTATGAATTAAAGATTCTTACTTTCATATGTTAAGCCAAAAAAATAAGTGTACCTATATAGGTAGAGTAAGAAAGCAATTAGAGCAGAATGTTAACAATCCGTGAAGTGTATCATTCTTTTAACTTTCCGTAGTTGGAAAGATAAAAGATAGCATTGGCCGGTGAGGGGTTAGAGTAAGAGAAAATAGTTTAAAAATCACTTCTGTCTGTCAGTTAAGGGTTAATGAAGATTTTAGAGGGTGGCAGTTAGAATAGAAAGGAGGGAAAAGGGTGCAAAAAAACAGGGAGATAAAATCTAAAATATTTGAAATCTTATTCAGGTGAAGTGAAAATTAGGTTTATTTCTTGGATTGTGAGTTATAATAAAGTGACATTATTGCATTTGGAGAAGCCTGACAATAAATAAGCCATTTCTTTCCTTATCTAGTCTTTCGTTGCTGAGGCCATGTTGCTTATGGCCACTATCCTGCATTTGGGAAAATCCTCTCTTCCTAAGAAGCCAATTACAGATGATGATGTAGATCGAATTTCCCTGTGCCTCAAGGTCTTATCTGAATGCTCACCTTTAATGAATGACATTTTCAATAAGGAATGCAGACAGTCCCTTTCTCACATGTTATCTGCTAAACTTGAAGAAGAGAAATTATCCCAAAAGGTAAGGTATATATGATAAAGCCATAATAGTGCTTTTTGGTTTTATTGTTGTTGCTGTTGGTTTTTCAGTCCTCATGTGTGAGGGCTTGTCCCTGTTGAAGGCCTACAAAAAGCTATCTTTTTTTCCATATTAAAGAGAGATGGTATATTGTATTTTCAACACAGAAAGAATCTGAAAAGAGGAATGTGACAGTACAGCCTGATGACCCCATTTCCTTCATGCAACTAACTGCTAAGAATGAAATGAACTGCAAGGAAGATCAGTTTCAGCTGAGTTTGCTGGCAGCAATGGGTAACACACAGAGGAAAGAGGCAGCAGATCCCCTAGCATCTAAACTTAACAAGGTAACAAAATGTCTAATACACTGGCGAGTTATTTAAATTGGCTACTTAAGAAAGTAGTAATCAGGAAGTTGTTGGTCTTGCTGTTTTTTAAAGGAAAAATATCTAGTACAGCATCAGTTTTTGTCAAGTTATTCTGATTGATGGGTTCATTAAACATGAATTGAAGCTCGGTGCAGCCTGATACTTTACTATATGATGGCACTGTAAGTCGCAGAGATGAGTTTTAACTTGTTCCAGTTGTGTGTCAAATTACCACAAAGTGAAACATAGCGCTGAGGCATCCTAGTGGTTGACTAAAACTTTTAAAAGGCAGGGCACTAGCCTCTTCCCCAACACCCTGCCCTCAAGTTTCTCCTGTCCCCTGCTACTTTAAACAGGACAATTACACTTTTATAGTCTTAATATATTGAGTTCCGAATAGGATTTCATTAGGAAAATTGTTCTAATCTCTCTCTACTCAGATGTTAAATTTACAAATCTGGTTTAATCCTTCCTCCATTAGATGAGTAACATTCTCAAATTGGTTTTGTTGACCAAGATAAGATCAGTGGCAGAATAGGAACTACTGAAACACTTTTCTCCCTTAGAATTGGGAATTGATATTGACAATATTACAGTGATAAAATTTTTCAATTTATTTTTTAAAATTGTGGTAAAGTTTACATAACATCAAATTTACCCTCTTAACTATATTTAAGTGTACAGTTCAGTGGCATTAAGTATAGTCACATTATTATGCAACCATCACCACCATCTATATCCCCTGAACTTTTTTCATCTTACAAAGCTGAAACTCTATACCCATTAAACAATAATTCCCCATTCCCTTCTTCCCTCAGCCCTTGGCAACCACATTCTACTTTTTATCCCAATGAATTTGACTATTCTAGGTACCTTATGTGGAACCATGCAGTATTATCCTTTTGTGATTGGTTTAGTTCACTTAGCCTAATGTCTTCAAGGTTCATCCATTTTGTAGCATGTGTCAGAATTTCTTTCCCCTTTAAGGCTGGGTATACTTCACTGTGAATATATACCACGTTTTGTTTATCCATTCATCTGTTGATGGACATTTCGGTTGCTTCCACCTTTGGCTGTTGTGAATAATTCTGCCATGAATGTGGACGTTCAGATATCTCTTCGAGGTTCTGCTTTCATTTCTTTTGGGTTAAACCCAGAAGTGGAATTAGTGGATCATAGTGATTCTGCTTTAATTTTTTGAGGACCACTATACTGTTTTACATAGCAGCTGCACTGTTTTACATTCCAACCTTCAATGCAGAAGGATTCTGATTTCTCCATATCCTTGCCAACACTTCCTTTTTATTTCTTTTGTAGTAACCATCCTAGTGGATGTGAAGTGATATCTTGTTGTGGTTTTGATTTGCATTTCCCTAATGATTAGTGATGTTGGGCATCTTTTTGTGTGCTTATTGGTCATTTATATATCTTCTTTGGAGAAACGTCTATTCAAGTCCTTTGCATATTTTTTAATCTGGCAGTTGTTTTCTTTGTGTTGAGTTGTAAGATTTCTTTATATATTCTGGATACAAGTCCCTTATCAGATGTATGATTTGCAGATATTTTCTCCCATTCTGTGGGTTTGTCTTTTCACTCTGCTAATAGTGTCCTTTGATGTACAAAAGTTTGTAATTTTGATGTAGTCCAATTTACCCATTTTTTTCTTTTGTTGCTTATGTCTTTGGTGACAATATTACATTTTTAAAGTGTTATATATACTCTGGATGTTTTTTTAAAAATTTTTTTTGGTGGGGGAACATCTAAAAATTTATCTTTGTGGAATTACAGGTGTTTCTTGCTTGTAATTATTTTTCCTGAGTTTGGGTAACAGCTAGTGAGTTTAGGTGCTTAGGGATTTTACTGAAAATGTATGCAAATCTATTCAGTTCCTAAGTTAGGATAATGTTTAATGCATTTGCTGAACATATTTAACGTCTTTCTACTACTGAGCTGTAAAGTGTAGGACCTGTTATTTTTAATGTCTAAGTTTCAGTTACCATGTCTACATTACAAAACAATTTTATTACACATTTCAAATGACTGGTCTAATCTAAGCACATCTGTTAATTACCTAACAGACTTAGTCATTTGGCTAGGATATGTTTGGTTAAATTGTCTCAGTCATTTGATTATCTTTATTTTTGTTTGACAGGTCACCCAATTGACAGGTTTCTCAGACCCTGTATATGCAGAAGCTTATGTTCATGTCAACCAGTATGATATCGTCCTGGACGTACTTGTTGTGAACCAAACCAGTGATACCTTGCAGAACTGCACGTTAGAGTTAGCTACTCTGGGTGAGGAAATTTACCATAACAGAAAGATATCGTTACATAGGAAATCTTTATGACAGATTGTTAAGAGAAGTGCACAAGTCTTAGTATAAGAATTCTCTTGAGCCCTTTGTGACATTTTGAATCAAGTCTTATTAGTTTTACATTTTATATTTATTCTCCTTCTACTCCAATTTTCTGAACCTTTGTGATACTGACTTTCTTATGCTTATGTTCTTGGTATTCAGTGAGCTTAATCTAGCATATGTCAGTTTTTCTAGATTAAATAAGAGCTGTTTAAGTTACAGATTTACCAAGTAGTTCTAAGTTTTAATTGCCTTAGTACAGAACTAGGTATTTTCTGAGCCCATTACTAATACATACCATGTGTGGCCAAAGTAATACATCATTATCACATTTAGCAATGTGAGATTTTTTTTCTTCTTCTTCTTTATATAGACACATGAATCAGACTTTCTCTGGTCATTTATACATACGGTTTTGAAGTTGGAAAGTATAAATTGTATACAGGAACAGTGCACTGCCCCTAGGAAATTCCATATGGCTTAAACAAGAGTTAAGGGACTTTAAGAAATCAAGGGAGAACAGTTCTGCCCTGTCTTCCTCAGCATAGCTTGAGGCCTATATAAAGAACTGTTTCTAAGAATTTGCAGTCCTTTCTTCAGATTGTTTTATCTTTGTAATGGATTGTATAGTTTAAGACTTAAGCTTTTGAGACGTCTGTATCCATTCACTGAAATAAAGCAGTATGCCCAGAGTACCCCCGCCCCGCACCCCCACACATGAATTAAATATAGAATTATTCTGAGAAGCCTATTACCTTTTAAAAGAAAATGTGCATTTTGATGTGAATAATAGTGTTAAATGATTTCTTTATTTTGTCCTTATATTTGAATCATAACCCTTCTCTTGTTCCTTGTTTTGCTAGAAACTATTGAGCTATATACATTTTAAGGTTTTACGATTGGAGAGGTTAATATTTATGTCCTTTTAGCCATGTCTAAATTTTTTTTCAGGGGACCTGAAACTTGTGGAAAAGCCATCTCCTTTGACTCTCGCTCCACATGACTTTGCAAATATTAAAGCTAATGTGAAAGTAGCGTCAACAGAAAATGGAATAATTTTTGGCAATATAGGTAAGGAATTGTTTTATAGCATGTGATGTTTGGATACTTTATTAAAGAATTTCTGTAACGAGTAGCTGTGTGACATTTCTTGAGGACAGGACTTGAATCCATTCATGCATTCATTCATTTATGGGGCATCTGCTATGCTATTCAGTGTTGTACCGTGTTCTGGATATACAGAAATGAACCAGATAGAGTCACTGTCCTCAAACTGTCAAGCAAAAGGAGGAGACAGATAAATAATAGATTAGAATACAATGTGATAATGGCTAGTTTATATACTATGTGCTTTGGGTTCATAGAGGGAAAATGCTAACAGTATAGAAGGCTTTATAAAGGAGGAAGGTATGTTATCAAAGGATAACATTTGAACTGAGTCTCAAACTGTGTATAGGCATTTGTTGCCGGGCCACCTAGGGATTAGCTTGTACAGAGGTATTAAGTCAATAAGCTTTCTTTTTTAAAAAAGCAATTTCTGGGGCTTCCTTGGTGGCGCAGTGGTTGAGAGCCCGCCTGCCGAGGCAGGGGACACGGGTTCGTGTCCCAGTCCGGGAAGATCCCACATGCCATGGAGCGGCTGGGCCCGTGAGCCATGGCCACTGAGCCTGCGCGTCCGGAGCCTGTGCTCCACAACGGGAGAGGCCACAGCAGTGAGAGGCCCACGTACCAAAAGAAAAAGAAGAAAAGCAATTTCTGTGGTAGGAACAAAAAAATCTTTGTCCTCAGATAGCTTCTAGTTGAGTAAGGGAAAACAGATATGTGAAGTAGATATGTGCAGTACATAACGGTAAGTGCTATGAAAGAAGGCTGTGCTAGGTGAAGTGGAAGTCTATTAAGAGATTGGGTCGGTTCTCTCAGAGTGGTGGGGGGTTGGGAGGAAAGGTAAAGGAAAGGCTTTGTGGAGAAGCTGAAGCTCAAGTGGGGTTTTAAAAGATCAGTAAATGGTCTACAGATAGAGATTCAGTTAGAACAAATGCAAGTAGTTTGATATACCTGGAGTTTAGAGTGCGCTAGAGGGTGGTGGTAGAAGAGAACGAGGTTGGGAAGGTTAGTGGCAGCTATATTATACTTGTCATGCTAAAAATTTCGGACTTTATCCTGGATATAGAGGGGAGCCATTGAGGAATTACTAGTGAGTGAGTTACATGATTAAATATTTCTGTGGCAGCACTAAAGAAGACTGATTGGAAGAGGCAAGAAGATTAACTAGTAGACTTGCAGTAGCACAGGTGAGAGATGATGGAGAGTTTGAACCAACACAGTAGTGGCTGGGATGGAGAGAAGGGCTGAATATAATAGATACTTAAGGAGATAGAATGTCCAGGACATGGTTACTGATTGAAGAGAAAGTGGCTAGAGCAACGCTCAGATTTCCTGCTTGGGTATGTTGGGTTGGTGTTTATGTTAATCACCAAAACGGCACATAGGAGAGAAGGACAGATTTGAGATAGATGATAAGTTAAACTTGAGGTTAAGTAATGAAGTGTCTTAAGTTATTGAAGGGCAGTTTGAGATGAGTCTGGAACTTGAACGAGAGGTCTGAAGTAGAGATGAATATTTGTTTTAAAACCATAGAAATCACCCAAAGAAGGCATAAAGAGTGAGAAGAAGGGAGATTTGAAAACCGAATCCGAGAGAACAGCAATATTAAGAGCTGTTTGGAGTTTTTATTCAGGGTAGTATTAAAGCTGGTCAGAGAAGGAGAAGCCTGCAAACGAAGTGTGGTTAGAGAAGCAAGGAAAAATTCTAAGAAGTATCGGCAGCTGCAGAAGATCCCTAAGAGAAAGGCCCTTTGGATTTGACAATCAGTGATAATAAAACGTTTCTTATGACCTGTCTTGGGCAGTGGTGGTGGGTTGAAGACTGCATAGGACGTGGAGAAATAAAGATAGTGAGTGTAGGCCACTCTGAGTGTACGACCTTGGTTTTGATAAGAATGAGAGAGGGCAGTAGCCAGAAGAGAAATAAAGGATGAGGGAAGATTTTTTTTTGACGATGAGAGGACCTTGACTATGTTTATAAACTATAAGGGAAGAAAGTCAGTAAAGAATATGAAGGTAAAGACAAAAGAGGTAATGATTGATGGAATGAGGTCCTGAACCAAAGCAGGCATCACAGATGGCAGCAAGTATGAACCTTGAAGAGCAGAGGCAGTACTTGTCTGATAGGAAAGGTAAGTAGGTGAAAGTTGATTCAGAGAAAGATACATTTATTTTTAGAGGTGGGGTTGAAAATTAAAGGAACTTATTCTTGGTAACCTTAGTTTTCTCCAAAAGTAGGGTGGGGGAATGTCAAGAAAACAGGCTAAAAAAAAGGTAGGCTCCAGTCAGATTATGACTTTCTACCATGGAAGAAACAGTTACAGAAGAAAAGGTCTTGTATCGTTACGTACTATGGCTCAGCAGTATTCATCCAGAAATATTAGTTAAGCATGTGCATGAGAACACTACTACCTGTGTATCCTTCTCCAGTGTCTAACACTGCAGCTGCTATGTAAGCACTCACTGAGTTTGAATCCTGGCCTCCACCACTTAACCAGTTCTGTGACCTTGAGCCACTTAATTAAGTTCTCTTTGTTTTTATTTCTCTATAAGATGGAAAATAATAATACTATAACATAGGATTGATGGTCATATTAAATAGGTAATAATTTGTAAAACATAGAGCCTACTGTATAATCAAAACTATTTGCTAATGTCATAGTTGTTATTTGGAAATATTAAAAATTTTTAATTAAAATTTGCCTTTGGTGATTGGGGATCTTTTTATATGTGTATATTGCAGTTTATGATGTCTCTGGAGCAGCAAGTGACAGAAATTGTGTGGTCCTCAGTGATATTCACATTGACATCATGGACTATATCCAACCTGCAACTTGCACTGATGCTGAATTCCGTCAGATGTGGGCCGAATTTGAATGGGAGAACAAAGTTAGTCCTTGGGAGATTTCCTTGAACTCCTTATGTTTCTTTTTGGCTAGTGTTGAGGGATTCTCTGATAAAATTAATCCCTCTAATTTTCAGATGTGAAAAGCAAAGTCTTTCAATATCTGTGCTTACAAATTAGCTTTAACTGGAAAGCATGCAAGTGGTTTGGTTAAGTTACGGTTTTAAATTGGTGAGAGTAACAGTTCTATAATTAATCTGATTGTTCAAGACATTATAAACAATGTTCCATCTCTTGTATGTATGAGTAGTAACTTGCCATTGAATCCAGTGTCCAGTAGAAGCTTTGCAAAGTCAGTGCCTGCTAGGGAACTTTGTTCCTGTAAGCCTTGATTTTTATTAGAAATATTTTATATACAGCATGTTGATTGTCTGTGAAGTTATCTGTATCTGAAAGTTCTGATACCAGCCTACAGTTTGTTGGATTTTGTAGATGTCATTTACTTTTTGTTGCCCACTCTTTCCACCTAAATACTTGGAAGGAGATTCTAATATGACATACGAATGATTGTCTTCTCAACCCCAAGATAAGAAATTCACAACTTTCTTAAAGTAAGAGCTATAACCTCGACTTTTTTCTCTCCCTCTGTACAGGTGACGGTTAACACAAATATAGTTGATTTAAATGACTATTTACAGCACATATTAAAGTCAACCAACATGAAATGCCTCACTCCAGAGAAGGTAAAATTTGCCCTTGTACTTCTTAAATCTGATAGAGAGTAAGATGGTCGATTCTTGGCTTTCTTGTATTTCCTCTAGTGTATTTTGGTATTATTTAGCCTGAGAAAAGCAGTGTCATTTTGGACTAGCTAAAAGGAGTTATCCCATAGAATGTATGAATCTGCTTACTGCTTTCTACTGGAATAGGAACAATATCTGCTTGTTCGTAGTGCAGTGACCCAACTGAATAGTCACGTTGGTTTTTCTTTTCAGTCTTCTCCCTTTTGGCTAAAGGCTTATTCCACAATAGTTCACAATACTGGATTAGAAAATGTCCATAATCTCTTCTGTTGGCTCTGATTGTGGGTCATAATATATTTGCTCAAGTATGGAATTGTTAATGTACTTTGATTTTCTGCTATGTTTGTGTATGTATGAAAAAAGACTAGAAAGAAAGACCAAAAAGTGAAGACTGCCAGGGAATTCCCAGGAATTTGTTTTTCTTTATACAATTTCTGCTAACTTTGTAATATTGATTTAATCATAAAAGAATGCTGCCATACAAGTAGGTTTTAATTCATATATTAGTCTATTGAACAAATACTCCAACAAACATTATATGCCCAATACTCTGTGAACTGGTGGATGTACAATAAAGAACAAAATAAAAACAGTCTCTTCCTTCATGGAGCTCAGGGTCTGGTATGGGAGGCAGGCAGACAGCTCTAAACAAAGAACATATAAATACAAATGAGAATAGGTGCTATTTCTTTAAAATCAGTTTTTTTGAGGTATAATATAGACGCAGTAAAGCTCACACTCTTTACATTTATAGTTCTATGAGGTCAACAAATTCACACAGTCATGTAACTACTACCACATGATAAGTCCTGTTTTAAGTGGTAATTTTCCTATGCTATTTGGTCTTGCTTATGTGTAGTTCTCTAGTAGAGTATTGAATTCATCACAAATTTCTTCCAGGCACTTTCTGGTTACTGTGGCTTTATGGCAGCCAACCTCTACGCTCGTTCCATATTTGGAGAAGACGCACTTGCAAATGTCAGCATTGAGAAGCCGATTCAACAGGGACCAGAGGCCCCTGTTACTGGCCACATAAGAATTCGTGCAAAGAGTCAGGTAACAGTTGGTTTTTTTTGAGATGGTCTCTAAACTAAATAAAAAGAGAAATAATTTATGTCTCTTTATTTCTATATGTAGCATCCTCTGTCGTACCAGTGTTTCATGCATTAGATGCATGTATATTCATAATAGTAGTATCCTTGAATAGAAATATGACTTTACTTCATTAAAATAGCCCACCTTTTGGGCCACTCATTCTGTTTGTTTGCTTAAAATCAGATTAATTCCCATGGGGTGTTTGTGAAATGGGTTCTTCAGAGGTTTTTGAAATCCAAGCTACAAATCTGGTGACTATTTGTAAATCTAGCACTAAAAGTACTTAACCAAGTAAAGTTTTAGTGAGTCTCTTTTGTACTTCCTTGGTTTCATTGTTGATGTGGTATCATTGCATGGAGGCTTGGTTAAGATAGAATAACCTACTGATTGTACATAGTTTCAATAATTATAAACATCTTCATTCTTTCTTATAGGGAATGGCCTTAAGTCTTGGAGATAAAATCAACTTGTCTCAGAAGAAAACTAGTATATAAGAATAAACAAAAAAGTCCTCGCAGCTTTACAGTTAAAATTTAGGTATGGGCTTACTGGACTCCAACATATTTTGTACTCTTTTGTGCTTTATGTTATATAGAATCTGAGTTCATGCTGAATGCATTCCAGCCAATAATTTATCGCCTTTCCCTTAAATCAAGATTGATTTTAAAATTATAGTTTGTCTTTTGTCTTAACAGTTCTGAATGTTGTCCTCAAAGTATATAATGTTTCTCACATGTATCAAGACCATTTTCACAGTACAATAAACAGATCTATTCCTAAATCTTTTGTTTTATAAATAAATGTGTTATTACATAGTTTTAGTTATGAATTAGTTATAAATTTAATTTAGTTATGAATTAGTTATAAATTTAAATTGCTGTTTGAGTCGTGAATATATGAACTTTATTAAGAGAATTTACAAATGTGGTGATATGAAATGAGATAGGCCTTGATTTACTTGACTGATTTTTACTAATTTAATATTTTATTTTTACTAATTTCATATTCTAACATCAGCATCTGTAAGAATGCCTTATCATGTTCTAAAGGGCTTTTCTCTGAAATTTAGGTCCAGGAAGATGGTATCAAATACCTTGAGAAAACAGGTCCATCTTCATTTTAAAAGAGTACTATGAACTCTGACTAAAATAAACACACTATTAATTATCCTGAATCATAATGAAAAGTAGATAATCTGAAATAGATTTTTTAATCATTCACCTTTAGCTTTGGGTATTCTTTTATGTTTGTTAGGAATTAAATTGATTCCAACCAGTTACTTGAGCTGCACTGGGAGGATTCAAAAAGCTGTCCTGTTTCCATGTTGCCTCTATGCCTCACTCCCTCCTCCCCTTTTCCTCACTTTACACTAGGGCTGGGCACCATCCCAATATGATTCCAAATGCCTTTCTGAGCTGAGTTCCCTAGGGTCAGATTGTGCTGTTCTTTTGGCCCTTGCTTTCCTTGGGAATGACTGAGGTAGTCTGCTCTTTTAGCTAAGTCTGAACACTAAACTATTATACTTTGTCTTCCAGCTAAGATTCAGGCTGCATTCAGGATGAGTCCGTAGATAAGGTCTGTGAAGGAGTGAAAGCAGCATCTCCTATTTCAGCACTTAAGTGAGAATGGAATGATTTGTTTGGTGTGTGAAGGAGATTGATACCTTGTATGATGTCAGAAACTTTGAAGCCACTTGCTTTTCTAATCAGAGAGAACCAGAGGACTATAGGGCATTTGAGATTCCAGAGCACTGAGATCTGAAAGGAAAGTCAGTGGCTACCAAATGGGCAAGATACTAGGAATGCTGGAAGGGGATCAGTTTGATGCAAAGTCAAGGGTTGGAGATTTGTGATGAGAGCAGAGGAACTGATGCAACTTTGGATTAGATCATTTCCCAAGTTCTGTTCACTGAGCATAGCTTCCTTGATGTCATTAGATATTATGAGAGAAAAGGGATTCCATAGTTAAGTAACTTTGGGAAAAGCTTTATACTGTCCTGTACCAGAGATTCACTGTGCACATTAGCATACTAAAAATTTTGAGAGGCACTTGAGTAAAGAGAGCAGATTAGTTTGGTTTAACCCAGCATATCTTAATCTTACATAACCGGGGAATCCTTTTTTCCATAGAACACCTGTTGACAATATGTAAGGCAGGAAAAGCAGCTTAGCACATTAAACATTTTGGTTTTGTATTCACAATCAACCATTACTGCATTTTAAATCCCAAGGATGTATGCCTCTGTATGTCCTAGAATATATCTCTTTTTATACTCTGAGAAAATTCCCTGGTTAACATTCTGGCCATTTTTGTTCGGATCAGATTGGCTCACATTGCCATTTTCTTAAATTCGTAAATAAGGAGAACAAAGAGAAAAAAGTTAAAACAGTTGTTTCATTAGCATTTTATTAGCTTTGTACACTTGCTAAATGTAAACTGAGTGAGATAGCAGCACTGTTTAGAAAAGCTGTTTACACTGCTCCTTTAATAGGGATCTAAAATACATTTTATGTGCTCACATTATAAAATATCATATAATTAGGACCATGATGTCTAGTAAGAGAATAAACACAGTATCTGGCACCAAGTAAGGGCTAAATATGTAAATGTATTGAATGAAAAACTAAATCTTACAAGAAAATTAAATGGCCCTTATATTTTGCTGTCTTGACACTAGAGGGAGCCATATGCAGTTACTTTCATTTTGGGATTAGAAGTGATTGGAGTTTATAGAGGTATTTTTATAAGGAGAAAAAACAATATAATTTTTTTATTAGCAAGGAGATTGATATTAGTGATATTTTGCTAGCTGTGAGAAACTTTTCCACATGATTTATAAATAATACAGGAGACAGAGGAATTCACTTCAGGATATCTAAAAAGACAAGAAAACCAAAATATTTTTTAAAATTCAAATATTATCAAGTGTGAAATATCTGTGCTATGTATTGGATAAAGTAAGTGGTTCTACTGGTGACCTTTTCCTTCCACACTGGTAAATGTCCTTAGCTAATTATTTATAGCCTTTCCCTTAAACCAAGATTGGGTTTAAAATTATAGTTATTTTGCCCTAACAGTTCTGAGTGCTGTCCTCAAAGTAGGGTCAGGCATATCAGCTCCCTGCCTTACTGCCCTCTCAATGTTATCTGTTCCCACCCCCCGCCCCGAACTCTACTCTCCACCCCCAGGAATCTCAGGAGCCTGAAGAGGTAGCCGGGTATAGTGCAGAAGTTCAGTTTAGAATCAGAAAAGTGTACGGTCCTGTCTGAACTTACTTGCTGTGTGGTCTAAAACAATGGTAAGTAGCTGATTTATTGAGTGCTTACGTGTGCCAGGCATAACCCTGAGTGCTTTTTCCATGGCATATAGAATCCTCCCAATGACTCTCACCAGGCAAATACTATTAATATCATCATTTACAGATGATGACTACAGTCATAAGAGAGGGTATTACTTCTTATCAATTAAGGCTTAATATTAAGAGTTGAACTCAGATATAAAGCCAGGGTTTTATATCCGACATGAAAGCCTTGCAATTAGTAATTCATTGACACTACTGCCTCATCTCTTTGTGCCTCAGTGTCCTCATTTGTGAGGTGCTTAGAATGTCTGCTTCATAGAATTGATGTGAGGGGTGAAATGATATAATGTATTTATGATGAATGTTTGGCACATGATAGATGCTAATCAATAAGTGTTCATTCTATTTCTTTCCCCATTCTCCTTCCTTACGCTGCAGAGAAGACTGAAACCTATTGACATGATCTTCATACCTCCCTCAGAATTTAGGTCCTAATTTTACACTACTTGAATACTTTGTTTGTTTGTTTTTTTTGCGGTACGCGGGCCTCTCACTGTTGTGGTCTCTCCCGTTGCGGAGCACAGGCTCTGGACGCGCAGGCTCAGCGGCCATGGGTCACGGGCCCAGCCGCTCCGCCGCATGTGGGATCCTCCCGGACCGGGGCACGAACCCGCATCCCCTGCATCGGCAGGCGGACTCTCAACCACTGCGCCACCAGGGAAGCCCTGTTTTTGTTTTTAGCACCAGAAACTTACTTAAAAGAAGCTTTATTTCTCAAGAATTCTTTATAACAGTATCATGTCAGGTTTTAACTAATTTTAACACTTTTGCTTATAAACTGTTGTCACAGCTAAATGTAACTGTCACAACCCATATACCTCATATCATGGGTGGTCTGTGATGAACGTACTGTTTTTATTTGCTTTCAGGATGACAATCGAATGACTGATTCTTTAACAACTGAGTATAGAAATATGTGCAGCCAGATTACAGTAACAATGTAATATTTAGAGTTGCTTACTTAGATCAAAAGTCACTTCTAGTAATTGACCACTTTCTCTTTATTTTCTCTGTCTCTGGCATGGCAGAATCTTTTTGATTAAGAAGTTAGTTAGGGCTTCCCTGGTGGCGCAGTGGTTGAGAGTCCACCTGCCAATGCAGGGGATGCGGGTTCGTGCCCCGGTCTGGGAGGATCCCACATGCCATGGAGCGGCTGGGCCCGTGACCCATGGCTTCTAAGCCTGCGCGTCCGGAGCCTGTGCTCCGCAACGGGAGAGGCCACAGCAGTGAAAGGCCCGCGTACCACAAAAAAAAAAAAAAGAAGTTAGTTATGCAGTGACAAAAGAAGGCAAGTGGGATTTGTGCCTTTTATCTGGGTTCTGTGTATAATTGTGGGATTCTGAGAAAACTATGTATTTTTTCATTGATTGTAAAACCAACAAGACAGACAAATGAAATGCAGCATGGTGGGCTGAAACAGCCCTGAATGAGATTCTCCTAAATTGAATCTCAGTTCTCTGAGTAGCTTTCTGAGAACAGATGTATCTGTCTGGGTCTATCTCCTTATAAAATAATACAGTTAACTGACCTCCAGGGTTTCTAGTTTAAAAAATTCATACTAAAAATCCTTGTGGGGCTTCCCTGGTCGCGCAGTCGTTAAGAATCCACCTGCCAGGGCTTCCCTGGTGGCACAGTGGTTGGGAGTCCGCCTGCCGATGCAGGGGACACGGGTTCGTGCCCCAGTCCGGGAAGATCCCACATGCCGTGGAGCAGCTAGGCCCATGAGCCGTGGCCGGTGAGCCTGCGCGTCCAGAGCCTGTGCTCCGCAACAGGAGAGGCCACAACAGTGAGAGCCCTGCGTACCGCAAAAAAAAAGAATCTGCCTGCCAATGCAGGGGACACGGGTTCAAGCCCTGGTCCGGGAAGATCCCACATGCCACGGAGCAACTAAGCCTGTGCGCCCCAACTACTGAGCCTGGGCTCTAGAGCCCGCGAGCCACAGCTGCTGAAGCCCATGTGCCCAGAGCCTGTGCTCCACAAGAGAAGCCACTGCAATGAGAAGCCCATGCACCACAACGAAGAGAGCCCCTGCTCACCACAAGTAGAGGAAGCCTGCACGCAGCAACGAAGACCCAACACAGCCAAAAATAAATTTAAAAATAATAATTAAAAAAAATAAAAACAAAAAAAAGCCTTGTGTTTTTACATATACCTCTTCAACGAAATTTATAAATCAACTGGGACATCTCCACCTGGCTATTACCCACAGACACCTCAAAGTCAACATTATGAGATGGAACTTATCTCACTCCTCTCACTCCTTGTTCCACTGCTGTGTTCGCTGTCTGGTTAGTTATGCTAGAAACCCACTAGTCACCCTTAACTCTACAGTCACCCCCTGTATCTCATCAGATACCAAGCCCAATGTTCTCCCTTCCTCAGTATTTTTCTAATCTTTTTTTCCCACTCCTACTACCATTGGTCTGGTTTAGACTTTTATCATCTTTATTGTAGTCTATTACAGTGGCCTAACCATAAACTTTACATATGATTCTAAATTTAAAGCCTGCACTTTAATCCTGACCACACACAAGAATAGCTATATGATTCCTTGACCTGGTCAGACCTTTCCCTAGTAATACCATTTTGAGAGGCCTAACTAAAAAAAGAAAGTCCAAAAATCTTAATATTATAAATAATGACAATTAAAAATGATTGAGACACCCCAAAATGGGTATTGATAAGCAAATAATGTTAAGTATATATGATGTGTGCCGGAGTACTCAGTAGATAGATAAATATTTATTGAGTGGCCAAATGAATGTAGCTATAGTGATAACAGGGTATGGACACATGCCTATGAAATGTTAGGTGAGGGGGGAAGGGATAAATTAGGTTGGGATTAACATATACATACTACTATGTGGTATAAAATAGATATATATAAAATAGATATATAAAATAGATAACCAACAGGGACCTACCATACAGCACAGGGAACTACACTCAATATTTTGTAATAAACTATAAGGGAAGAGAATCTGAAAAAGAATTCTCATATATTCATATATATATGTATAACTGAATCACTGTGCTGTACACCTGAAACTAACAAAATATTGTAAATCAACTATATTCCAATTCAAAAAAATGTTAGATGAGAAGACTGTAAGAACGTCTCCTACATTAAGATGAATCAGGATACATTATAGATACACTGCCTGTCTCTTCAGGTGAATCAAAAATCAAAAATCACATCAGTCATATCACTAGAACATCTTGAAAATAAATGTTGTTTATACCTCAGGTCACTGGGTGTGGCTAAGATATTTCATTAGCTAGAGTCCCTGATTCTAGCTCTTGTGATTTTTAGATCTGTAATCTTTTTTTTTTTTTCCCCCCTCGGTACGCAGGCCTCACTGTTGTGGCCTCTCCCGTTGCAGAACACAGGCTCCAGACGCGCAGGCTCAGCGGCCATGGGTCACGGGCCCAGCCGCTCCGCGGCATGTGGGATCCTCCTGGACCGGGGCACAAACCCACGTCCCCTGCATCGGCAGGCGGACTCTCAACCACTGCGCCACCAGGGAAGCCCTAGATCTGTAATCTTGATGTCTTGGGCCACCCAGAGAGCTAGCATCTCCTTGTAAGTAAGCACTGCCTTCTCCTATAAAGAGGGTGGAGGCTGAATCTTAACCCATAGGATTGCACCAGCCAGAACGTGGGGAAAATGCTATGTGGCTCAAGGAGTCTGTCCAGGAAAATTTCTGAACTCTACTAAGCTATGCAAAGAGTTTCTTAAAGCCCAACAACATAAAAAAGTGAATTTAATTAGTCGTAATCAAAATGTTCTCTCTCTATGAAGTTGTTTAAGGTCATACTTTTTTTTTTTAATGACCCCGTGCTTTCAGTAAATGTATGACTATCACTCATGCTTTGAGTAAAGGTATGACTGTTAAGAGTGTGGTTTTCAAACTTTCTCTGCTAGTACACTAGGATTCCACAAGCTAGACCAATGTGTTCCCACAGCTAAAATCAAATAATGGTGGTCTTTTGTCCCAGGTCCAAGAAAATTTGGTAGAAAGAATTTTGTCAATTTTATGTTTCTTCTCCATAAATGTTAACACATTAAAACCTGCTCCCAAATTTTAAAAGTAATAAGGAAGCATTATGGGAATATTTGGCTAGCTGAATGTTCTTGGTCTAATAGCTCGTCTTTGTGACCATATGTGCTCCTGGTGGTTTTATATTTTCTGTTAGTAACTTGTTCCTTGTTCATCAAATTGAATTAAATGTGTCACTATCATGGTGGCAACAAAGGACCACTTGATTCCTAGGTGCTCCATCACTGGCCTAGGTGTCTGTGTGAAATGTAACATAAAATCCAGATGTTCTTACGTAATTCATACAGATTGTATACTCATAGACACTATTTAATGAAAGTAAGCCTTGGTAATGGAAGTATAAATCCAAGTTCAGGTAGTCCTTCGCTTATGCCTTTACTGTAGAAAACTCTGGAAAAGCCATGGAAGAGTGTGCCCTGGTTTGGGGCACTCAACCTGTAAGTAAGATTTTCCTCGTATTCCCCAACCTAAGGCACAAGGCAGGGACTTCCTAGGACCCCTGGGTTCTGACTGATAATACCAGCTATATGTCTAGTGCTGTGCGTTGTCCTGAAGTTACTGAGGGTAAGATACAATTTGGTGCGTATTTTAAGGACACATAAACACCCGATCAGAGGACTGTTTAATAATTCTTATAACATAAAAATATACCAGCTGCTATAAGAGCACAGAAAACTGGTGACTGTCAGAAGAAAATCAAAACAGTTTTCACAAAGAGATGACATTTGAACTAAGCCTTGAAAAGCATAAATTTGCATGCTGAATGTCAGATAAGGGTTGGGGAAGAAGGAAGGCCATTACAGCCACAGAACAATTGGATAAGTCACAGAAGTGCATAGCACAGAGGCGGGTTCTTCTCAACATAGGGTGTGTTGGGGGCAGACGGTGAGACTGGAGATAGTAGACAAGGGTCAGATCATGAAGGCCAGGCTGAGGCATTTGATCGTCATCTTGTAGAGAGTGAAGTACTAAGGGTTTTAAGAAGGCAAGTGAAACTATCAGATTTGCATTTAGAGAAACCTCTGGCTATGGTTTGGAGAATAGATTGGGATCATGGGAGACCAGTTAGGAGCCTGTCATAGGAGTCAAATCAAAAATTATTTTGACAGAATAAGATGTGGAGGGTGGGACAGCGTGGGGGCAGGTAGAAGCCTTAAAAAAAAAAAAGTTACAGGTTTGCCTAAGGGCAAATGCTGCTCCAGTAAGGCAGGCTGGGTTACCAAATCTGCTTTTCCTCATATATAAAATGGGAGTGATTATCCTTACCCTACCCATCTGAAAGGGTTACTGAAATTGCAATAAAATGTAGTATGTAAAGTTGTGTACAAATGAGTGACAGAGTGGTTATAATAGTATTTTCATTGTGATCTTCATCCACAGCACGTATACCATGGGGCTGAACCATGTAAAATTGCCTCTTTTATGAGCTTTAAAAAAAACCCAAGTAATAGTAATGTCATTTGATTCAGCCTAATAGTTTGTGGGTTACTTAGTTTTTCCTGTTACTTCTGGCCTCCTTTTAGGCCATATTATTGCCTTCTCTCTCTTTTCTTATTTTTAAAGATGAGCAATACATTTCATCAAGGGGATTTCCAGGAATGCTAGGGAGGCAAGTATGGTAGAAAATGTGCAGGCTTTGGAGTCAAATAAACCTGGAATCAGATTTTCCTCTGTAATTTATTAACTGTGATCTTGGGCAAGTCAACCTGCTTCAGCCTAATTTTTTTCATCTGAAAATGGAAATAAATAATGCCTACCTTGCAGGGTTATTAAATGAGAAACTTCATGCCGTTAGTATGTGGCATGTAAAAGGTGTCAAATAAGTCTCAACTCTTCCATACACACCCCCTCCTCATTTGTCCTACTTGTTCACAGAGGGTGTGGCATAGAACTCTAGCTACCTGCTTCTTTGCATCCCAGAAAAGCTGAGTTACAGCTATATACCAGGAATTTTGGTGTGTGTGAAAATTTTTCAGTTGTCATAACTTCAGGCCAAAACCTTTTAAATGAAGTGACCATTTAAACTATCAAACATCATTCCATGGAATTGCTTTAGTGCACAGTTTGTGTCAAATTTTTCCAGAATGCCACAAGCCTCATCACTTTTCATATCATTCAGGAAGTTACTCATTTAGCCCAGACTTCCAATAAACTCATACATACAGACTGTGTCATATTCCCCTGGAAGCGTCATCACCCTTTTATTTTTTTCTTTTAATATGATAACTGCTTTTTGCAAAGGAAATAGTATTTATTTCTTTACATTCCTGACTCTGAATCCAGCCCCAATTATATTCCTGACTCTGAATCCAGCCCCAAAAGGTGAACTCACAATTGCTGACCCCCCACATTCCTGGATCCCAGTAGCACAATTGGATTTCTGCCTCAGTTTCCCTACTTAATATTTTTGTTCCCTGATGAGTTTTGATTTTGATGAGCTCCTACTTTGTGCAAGTCTATTCTTGTCACAGCTTGTATATGGTGAACAAGCCAGACAAATCTTTGCATTCACGAGCTTACATTTTTGTGACAACAATCAAATAAGGTGTTTTCAGAGTGGATAAGTGCTATGAAGGAAATAAATAGGCTAATGGGATAGCTAGTGGCTGGTAGATGGAGGGTAACTTAGAAGGGTTTTCAGAGAAGTAAGGAGGTAAAAAGACCCTGAGGTGGAAATGAGTTTGGCATATCTGAGGAACCGAATGGCTATTTTTTCTTCTTTTTTTGCAACAGAGGGATAAAATGGTGGAGGTGCAGTAGGAGAGATAGACAGGGGAGAGACAAAAATTGTTCTCTGAACTCGGGCCTCGAGCTCCCCTAAAGGGTTGGATTCTGCATCTAGGCATGCCCAAGACATTCCTTTCAACCAGAAGTGTGCCACCCAGAAGTATGCTGTGACTGCCAATCTGAATCCATATCTATTTCATGAAAACTGGCTGCCTTGCCCTACCCCCTTGAATTTTCCCCTGGCTGAAATCAAGCCAGAGTCCTTGATTCTCCCCTAAGTGGTGGCCTTTTTTAACTTAAAAATTAATTACTGCTAAATAATGTCTGCTCACTGAAGGTAGAAAATGAAGAAAGGCAAAATTTTTTTTAATTGTCTACAGTCTCACCATCCAGAGATAAATACTGGTTAGCATTTTGGGATATAGCGTTTCAGATATGTATTCATTTATATTTTTATTTTATTCAAAAAATGATCATAATGTGACCTTTTCATATAAATGATATAAATTTCTAAATCAACAAGTCAATGTCTGCATCTACATTACTTTAGTTTCGGTCACGCTGATGATATACCACAATTGATTCAACTTATTCACGGTTTTGAGAACTAATAAAGTTATAATTATGGCAATCATAGTAGGTAATACAGGTTAGGGATGCTGGTAAATTTTACACACATTATTTCTGAGGTAAAGATTGTTAAGTGACTTGCCTAACACCACACAGATAATAAGTAACAGACAGCTGAGGAAGAAATGACATCTGCTGAGCAGGTACTGTTGGCTAGGTGTGGTGCTAGTCTCAGCAGGACGATAACTTCTGCTATTTCCCTTCAAGAACTCTGTAGCCCTTCAGTGACTGTAGTGGAGATAGGCATCTGGATGTCCACTCCCACCAAGACTGCATATAGTGTGTACAGAAATCAAGGTGCTGTTAGGAGGAAATGGATGCTGGACAGCCAAAATTTGGCTGTCATTATTCTCATGCCTTAGGCTGCAGTCCAGGTCCCATGTTCCGGCGTCCTTCCAACAGGCCTCCCCCACCCTGAAGCCCTCACCTCTTACCTTCTCTGAGGCTCAGTTTTGTCATCTATAAAATAGATAGGCCATGGTGTTTATTACTGTTGGCTATTAAGCACAACAAGGGCCCAAGTTTCCGGGAATGAGGTTGGTCCTCACCAATGCCCTTTGAAAAAGTGAGAAGGGCACCATCAGAGTTTGGGAAATAAGGGATTGAGGAGGAAGGGAACCAGACAGGATCTGGTTTTTCCTCAAGGTTATTGAAGGAAGCAGTGAGGGGAGATGGGGTGTGCGACAAGTCATGATTCGTTTAAAGCACTGCTGGTTTCCTGGGAGAACTGCTCACAAGTTGACCTGCTGGCCACTCATTGGTTCCCATATAAGGCAGGGCAGTCAGCCAGTAACAGGCATCATCAGACAATTGGGAAGAGGCTAGGAGGCGGAAACAAGCATGATGCCTTATATCTGGGGGATCTGAGCTGTGCCTTTGCACCCGGACAGTAAGCTGTTGACAGCAAACTGCAAAGGGACTAAGCAAAAATGGTGTTGTTCCCATGGCAGCCAGACCCTTAGCAAAGCAGAGAATAAGCTCCTCTGTGGGGCCAAAGAGGCCTTTTTTCCCTTTCCAAGAGCACTGGGGAGGTGGCATGTAACTACCTGTCTGTGGCCCTGGGTTCTATGTGGGTTTCCACCACTAACTTACTGGGCGTGGCATATCCTCTTCTCTGGCTTAATCTTCAATGCCCAGCTCACATGCCACTTCTACTGCAGAGCTCTCTCAGGCTCTCCCTAGTTGTTCTTTCTTCTGTGCTCACAGAACACTCTCTGTTCCAATATTACACCACATAGCACAGCTCGGCATGTTACCGCTCTGTCTCCTGCATTAGTCTATGAACTCCAGCGGTGTAGATTGTGTCTGATTCATCTTACTATCCCTTTCCAGCTCAGTAACTAACATGGGATTAGCACTCAGTGAGGTCTCCTGAATAGATGAACCTGTAAAATGGAGAGAGCCTTTGCCCTACCTTCCTCCCACACTGTTCTAAGGTGAGAGTCAAGAGTTAAAGAACTTTCGTCCACAGGCTACCATTAACTCACTGTACCATAATGATAATAACAACTCACATGTGGGCAACACTTTACAGGTTGCAGTGCAGTTTTGCATCTGATTCTGTATTCGATCCTCATAGTAAGCCGGTTATGACTTTTATCAGTTCGCAAATGGGAAAACTGAGCTCAAATAGGTGAAGAAATTGACTAAGGATGCTCAACAAGTAAGCGATGGGGCAAGAAATGGAACTCTGATCTCTGACCCAGAGCCTGCCCTCTCTTTATTACATGTTGTTACTTTTACTTTCACTGCTGGAACAACCCTCGATCTGTTGGAAAACAAGTAAACAGACAAAAGCCTCTGCTATAAACTGTAAGTTCATGGCAGATTACTCTCTTCATCTAGAGAAAACTTGCTAAGTGGTAACTTGGCTCTCCCTCAAGGTCACACCTCCTCTATGTTCTCTTCCAGTCTCTCTCTCTCTCTCTTTTTTAAAATTTCACTGTAGTTTTTCACACATGCATTTATTTATTTATTTTATTTATTTACTTTTGGCTGTGTTGGGTCTTCGTTGTAGTGCGCGGGCTTCTCTGCGGTGGCTTCTCTTGTTGTGGAGCACGGGCTCTAGGTGCGCGGGCTTCAGTAGTTGTGGCGCACGGGCTTAGCTGCTCTGCAGCATGTGGGATCTTCCCGGACCAGGGCTTGAACCTGTGTCGCCTACATTGGCAAGAGGATTCTTAACCACTGCGCCACCAGGGAAGCCCCGCTTCCAGTCTCTTGATTAGAAGCTACCTCACATATTCCACTGGAGCCTCCACTGGCAGCCTCGTCATTCCCCATTGACACTAACCTACCACCATGTTTCTATCACATGCAAAATTCACTTCTCCTTCGAGGCTTATGCCATCCAGCTCAGCCCATCAGACATTCTGTCCTGGGGCCTCGACTCTTGAATGAGTGATCCAAGGATGGAAGGAGCAAGGGGAGGGCCTGTCTTTGAGGCTCATGCCATTTATGCTACCTTCTGACCACCTCTGTCCCTAAATTCTCTACTTCAAGTCCTGCCATCACCCAGGTGACTGTACCACGTGAAGCCACTTAACATCCTAGCCTCTTTCTTCCTTAGTGTTGGCAACAATAAACACCACTTCACACCACAGTTATACCCTGGGCCTTCTCTAGACCTGGAGCCACTCCACTTTAGGGATCTTAAGATCTAGTATACTAACCCTCTGACTGTCATCTCCTGGCTCCGTAGCTCTCTCACTCTTACCCCACTGCACCTGCCCCTTGGCATCCAGGATACCACCAGGCTTCTGTCCTCCCAAGTCCATCACTTCCCTTAATACTTCCCTTCCTTCCCTACTCTGCCTAGATTTTAGAGCACAGCATGAAAGCCAGCATTATCCTCCTTCTTCCATCATACCTCTTTTGAAAACTCTAAACTTTATATCAGTGCAACCTTCTGCTTTCTCCACCTCTATACCTGTGGTGCTGAGTTCAATCACACAGATTGGGTCTAAAGCAATTCTGTGGTCTTCATCCTTGACAAGACTCTCAGAGGTATTGCAACCTTGGTCATCTCGTCACAATAGATATGAATTCATTAATTAACAAAACTGGTTTATTTATCATCTGTTATACACCAGGCAATGTGCCACATGTTAAACATATAACAGTAGACAGAAACAGCAGACGCAGTGCCTGCCTTCATAGAATTATAGTCTAGAGGAAGAGAGAGACCTTGTCCACTATATACAAACATATAATTATGGTTGTGAAGAGTGCTGCAAAGGAAAAAACTCCAAGTACAAGAGCATACTATAGGAAGAGGTACCCTAGTCTGAAGGGTCAGGGAAGGTCTCCCTGAGAAAGTGACATTTAATTTCCGGCCTAAAGGAAGAGTTCAAATTAGCTCACTGAAAGGAGCAGAAGCAGAATGGAAGGGCTTTCCAAGTAGTGGGAAGGGTATCTGTGAAGGGCCTGAGACAAGAGGACGAAGTGAATGAAAGGGGACCTTGTGAGAGTGTACGAAGGGGATGGAGGGCAAGGTTGGAAAAGTCAATGTGAGCCACATCTTTGGGCCATTTTAAGGATTTTTGAACCACTGTAGGGTTTTATGCAGAAGATGGCATCCTCTGATTTGCCGTGTCTTTTAAAAAATGTCAACCCACTAGTAGTATGTTAACAGGGTTGAGTGCAGGTAAGTAAACCAGATAAGAAGCTATTGTAATTGTCCACTCAAGGGCTGATAGAGATAGATTTAAGAGCCTCAAAACTCCAAAATGCTGATAACCTGCTTCTGATTCCTCCCACCAGAATCACCACTGGCACCACTTTTAGCAATTGACTTGCTTCCTACTTCTTAGGAAACTAAAAATATCAGGTGTGAACTTCCTCAGTTTCCTGCTCATGCACCCACATATAAGCTAATTATACTTCCTTCCCTTCCTTCCTGCCAATCTCAAAGAAAGAGGGCCAGGTCTTCTTTCTGAAGCCCATCATTCCACCTTCTCCAGGACCAATAGCAGGCTCCATTGCTTATCCACTCCTGTCCTGTCAACAAACTCAATTCTCTTGCAATCAGAAAAACAAAAAACAAAATCCACTCACCTCCTGCCACCCTAGCTACTACTACCTTATCTCTCTCCTTCCCTTTTATAACAAATTTTATATAGTCTACACTGCCTGTATCAGGGATAGTGGTGCTCACCCCATATTCCAGGTACTCCCCACATTCCCCAGCTCCTTTGACTAGGACTGGTATCTCATTCTGGACCAAAGCATAGAGTAGCTGGCATGTGACCTTCCAGTGAGCTCTTCAATGGCTGAGGCAATTGTGGAGGGGGTTCTGTCTTCCAAAAGTTACAACTGCAAGGTGATGGAGCCTTCATCACTCTGAGCTCCTAAGTGACAATCCGTCCAATATATAGGGTGTAAGAAAGAAACACCGTAAGGTGCTGAAATTTGAGGGTGGTTTGTCACTACATCATAGCCTAGCCTAACTAATACATTTACTGCCTCTACCTCCTCACCTCCTGTGTGCTTTTTTTTAAAAGAATTACTTTATTTCTGACATGCGTTTAGCTCTCAGACTTCTCTCTATCCACATTTTAAAAATATATTTATTTATTTATTTATTTTGGCTGTGCTGGGTCTTAATTGCAGCATGTGGGATCTTTTAGTTGCGACATGCAGACTTCTTAGTGGCAGCATGTGGACTCAGTTGTGGCATGTGGACTTCCTAGTTGCGGTACGCATGAGGGATCTAGTTCCCCGACCAGAGATCGAACCCGGGGCCCCTGCATTGGGAGGGCAGAGTCTTACCCACTGGACCACCAGGGAAGTCCCTCCACTGACATTTTACTCAGACAAATGGCACAATTCTTTTATTGCTAAATCATGTAATTTGATTTCTCTGTATCATATGACCTAGTTGGCTACTCCCTTCTTGAAGCTTCTTCCCTTCTGGCTGCTATGATACTAGCATCTCTTGGTTTTCCTCCAATTTCTCTAGAACATAGGTTTTGGAGGTCAGCTTTTTTCTCACACTATGAAAGTGAAATCGAACGGCTCTTATCAAGTCAAAACCCCACTTAAAAGGCTTCTATGGCTTTCCAAATCTAAGCTTAACAAACTGACATTTGAGACCATCAGCGATTTAGCTGCAATCTATCTTTCCAGATTTACCTTCAAGTTTTCTTCTTTACACAGCTTACACTTTACTCAATACAAGATTGATGAGCTCTCCTCCTCTTTGACCTTCATCACGCATCTGTCACATGCCTCAGTCTTGGTTTCACCCATCAAGTAATTTAGGCATGTATGCAAAGATGCTTGTACAAGGATTGCTTATAATAGCAAAATATTGGAAATGACCTAAATGTCTATCTCTAGGCAACCGCTTAAACAGACTGTGGTAAATTCATGCAATGTATACTATGAAGCAATAATGATGTACAGTCATGGAAATTGTTCACAATTTATTAAGTACATAAAGCAACGAAGTATACATCATCTCATACTTGTTCAAATACATAGAAAATATCTGGAAGAGTATATGTTGAAATGTTATTTATTACAAGTGACAAAAAAATAGACAAATTAGGCTTCTTCAAAACTTAAAACTTTTGTACCTCCAAGGTCACCATGAAGAAAGTGAAAGGCAACCCATGGAATGTGAGAAAATGTTTACAAATCATATATCTGATAGGGGACTTGTAACCCGAATATATAAAGAACTCTTACAACACAATAATAAAAAGGCAACCCAATTGAAAAATGGGCAAAGGATCTAAACAGACATTTCTCCAAAAAAGATACACAAATGGCCGATAAGCACATGAAAAGATGATCAACATCATTAGACATCAAGGAAATGCAAAACAAAACTACATTGAGACACTACTTCACACCCACTAAGATAACTGTAATCAAAAGGACAGATATAATAAGTGTTAACAAGGAATTAGAGAAACTGGAATCCTCATACACTGCTGGTAGGAATGTAAAATGGTGCTGCTGCTTTGGAAAAGTCTGGCAGTTCCCCAGAAAGTTAAACATCAAGTTACTATATGACCCAGTGATTCCATTCCTAGGTATAAATTCAAGAGAAATGAAAATACATTCACACAAACACTTGTACGTGGATGTTCACAGCAACATTATTCATAATAGCCAAAAAGTAGAAAGAACCTAAACATCCATCAACACAGATAAGCAAGGGACTTCCCTGGTGCCGCAGTCGTTAAGAATCCACCTGCCAATGCAGGGGACACAGGTTGGATCCCTGGTCCAGGAAGATCCCACATGCCTTGGAGCAGCTGAGCCCATGCACCACAACTACTGAGCCTGCGCTCTAGAGTCTGCGAGCCACAGCTACTGAGCCCGCATGCCACAACTACTGAAGCCTGCATGCCTAGAGCCCATGCGCCGCAACAAAGAGTAGCCCCACCTCACTGCAACTAGGGAAAACGCACTCGCAGCAACGCTGCCAAAAATAAATAAATAAATAAAAACATAGATAAGCAAAATATGGTATATCCATACAATAGAATATTATTTGGCAATAAAAAGAAATGAAATCCTGACACAGAGTGCAGCTTGGCTGAACCTCGAAAACATTATGCAAAATGAAAGAAGCCAGTCACAAAATACCACTTATTGTATGATTCCATTTATATGAAAGGTCCAGAATAGGCAAATCTATAGAAACAGCAAGTAGATTCATGGTTACCTGGGGCTAAGTGTGGAGGAGCATTGAGGGGAAATAGGAAATGACTGCTAATGGGTACAAAGTTTCTTTTGGGGTGATGAAAATGTTCTACAATTGATTGTGATGATGGTTGCATCTCATTAACACTGTTTTAATTTGAAGGTGTTAATGGTATTGCTTTTATAAAGCTTGGAAAGGGTGGTGGCATCAGTAGGGAAAAGGGGAGAAGGGTTTATAAGAAATGAGCATGCAACTCTGGCTTAAGCAAAAGAAAAAGAAATTTATTGGAAGGGGCAGTTCATTCATAGAAACTAATGAATTACTGAATAACCAAACCTTGTAGGGAAGGAATGAGGGCAGCTGTGGTAATTTTGATGGTCCAACTTTCAAATTCCCAGGAGAGTATTTGATTGTCTCAGCTTGGGTTAGGTGCCTATCCCTGGATCAGTCAACTCTGGGTGAAGGGGAAAAAGGCTCAAGTAGCAAGGACCTGATTGCAGGAGGCCTTCACTTGTGTATCTGATTCATTTGCATAGTAAGAGGACAACAGCTGTAAGTGGGGCAGATAAACAGACAGTAAGTGGTACTTACTAAAATTAAGTGAAAATGCAAGGTTCAGAACAGTTTGTCTAGTAAGACTCATCTTTTTTTTTACTAAAAATTTATTAAATGTGCAAATTAAAACAGGACCCAGGCAGGTAACATATATAACAGTAAAGCCTAAGATGTGCTGGGACTGTAGCAAACTAGAGAGAGGGTCCCACATTTAAAGGGAGCAGATGCAACTCCATTCCATCTGATTTTGTCCTGCTGGAATGCAATCCACTGTTGCCAGATCTTTGGGTTTTTCTTTTTCCTTTTTTTTTTAAATTAATTTATTTTATTCATTTATTTTTGGCTGCATTGGGTCTTTGTTGCTGCGCACAGGCTTTCTCTAGTTGTGGTGAGCGGGGGCTACTCTTCATTGAGGCACATGGGCTTCTCATTGCGGTGGCTTCTCTTGTTGTGGAGCATGGGCTCTAGGCGCACGGGCTTCAGTAGTTGTGGCACGCGGGCTCAGTAGTTGTGGCTCAGGGGCTCTAGAGTGCAGGCTCAGTAGTTGTGGCACACGGGCTTAGTTGTTCCATGGCATGTGGGATCTTCCTGCACCAGGGCTCGAACTCATGTCCCCTGCATTGGCAGGTGGATTCTTAACCACTGTGCCACAAGGAAAGTCCCGATCTTTGGGTTTTTCAAGCAAAGCCAAACACTTGATTTTTTTGCGAAATTTCCTGGGTTTAAAAATCCTCTGGGGGCCAAACAAAGATCTCTATAGGCTTTGTCTGTCTGCAGGTTTCCAGGTTGCAACTTCTGTTCTATATACTTGTATATAAATAGAAAATGTTTAAGACAGACCCGAGTCTGTACCTGCTGTGTGATCTTGGATAAGTTATTTCCCTCTAACCTGTAAAATGGGGACAATAATTCCAGCCTTCAGAGTTGCATCCATGAGTTAACATAAAGTGTTTAAGAACTTTCAGTTAAAGATGGTGGATTGACTGCACACATATAATTTTACTCCCTCCTGAAAACCCATTAAAACCACAGTAAAGGGATTTATAATAACAGAGATTCACAAGGTTAGGGGGAAAGGAGACAGCAGGAATAAAAATTTGGAATCTGGAACGCAGATGGACAAGTAGTAAACTGACTTGGCAGATCTAAGAAACGAAATCCTACACATAGAGAGGGAAAAGCAGACAACTAACCTCGTCTATACCACAGAATCTTCAAAAAATTCAGGAACGGAGGACAAAGGAAGTGAGAGATAAATTTAAGAAAATTGATTGAACACTGCCTAAGAAATGGATTCTTACAGTCTCCTTCATATTTTATCCCCCCTGAGTAACTGCCTTTACTCCACTCTAGAGGAAGACTGCTGGGTTATTTCAGTCTAGAAAGGATTTTTTTAAAGAGAAGAAGAACGGGACTTCCCTGGTGGTTAGTAGTAAAGAATCTGCCTTCCAATGCAGGGGACACGGGTTCAATCACTGGTTGGGGAACTAAGATCCCGCATGCTGCAGGGCAGCTAAGCCCGTGCGCACCACAGCTACTGAGCTCTTGTGCCTCAATGAGAGAGCCCACATGCCACAAACTACAGAAGCCCATGCTTCCTGGAGCCCATGTACCACAACTAGAGAGAGAAAACCCGCACGCCGCAGCTAGAGAGAAAACTGCATGCCTCAGCGAAGATCCTGTGTGCCTCAACTAGGACCCGACGCAGACAAAAAAAAAAAAAATTAAGAAAATAAAAAAAAGAAGACTCCCTGTATTAAGGGCTGCATGGTACAGTTGTGGCCTAATAAATATATGTCTAGTGAAGCTGAATGCTGAGACCTCCTAGCTCTCTTTCCCTTCCTGGCTCCCAGAAGACAAGCAGCCAGGTATCTACCCTCTGAACAGATGAGTAAAACATTTTTTCTGAAGGATCTGATCAGCCAAAGGGGAAACAAATAGAGCATGCTGGCACAGGGGGGCTGCCCGACAAATGGCCTAGTCAGATCATCCCACAGTGAAACTCCAGCAAGCCTCACCCATGTGCTCAAAGCTTTGAATCTATCTTGTGTCCCTTCTTCAACCAGAGCAGACAGTCAAAAATTAACAAACATCTGAATGAAACCTCTAACAGGAAAGATAAAGACCAAAACGAACAAGCAGATAAAAGTAACTTAAAGGAAAGAAAGATAACACAGGAAAAGGAAAACTTCTAAATCACTATCATTAATATGCTCAAAGAGATAAGAGAAGAATTGCTATTTTTCAATAAAGGAACATTCAGAGAACAAAACAGGGCCTGTGGAAACTGAAACCATGATAGCAGAAATGAAAAATTCAATAGGAAGGCAGGAAGTTAAAATTGAAAAAACCTCCCAGAAAGTAAGGGGAAAATTCAGAGATGGATGGTGGGAGAGAAAAGATAAGAAAATTAAAGGACAAGTCCACAATTCTGACATTCAAATAATAGGCACTCAAAGAACAGGAGTAACTGAGGGAAAGAAATCATAAAAGAAATAATTCAAGAAATTTTCCCATAACTTAAGGTCTCATTTTTCCAGAATGAAAGGACTCACAGAGTATCTAGCACATTGACTGAAAATATATCCATATGTGGAAACTGGAAACTGGAAATTCAGAACATCATTGTGTACTTTCAGATTCTAAAAGCTTCCAGTAAGAAACAATAGGTTACATACACTCAGGAATCAGAATGGCTTCAGGATTCTTAACAGCAACATTGGAAGCCAGAACAGAATAGAGCAACGCCTTAAAAATTCTATAGGCAAATAGTTTCTGACTGAGAATTCTATACCCTGTGAAACTATAATCAAGTGTGAGGACAGAAGGAAGACATTTTCAGGCATTCCATGTCTGAAATCACCCTTTCTCATTAAAATAAGAAAATACTAGCCAAGAAAACAGAAGTTCCAACAAAGAAGAAGATTAAGAGCACCTGAGAGGTGACAGGGAAGAGAAGTCCTAGGATCACAGCTTTGCATTAGGTGTAGAGGACAACCAGTCCTGATGAGAGCAAGGTGATTCAAAAGAGCAACATCGTGGGCTCTCACTGGGCTAAAACTTGTGAAGCCATTGGTACCTGTGAGCTCCCAAATAGGGGTGTAACCCAAGAAAGAGGAAGCTACCAATTCTAGGCAACAGGGACTCCAACTCAGGAAAAGTTAAAAAAAAAAAAAAAAAAAAAAAAGAATTCCCAGGATGACAGGGAAGGAAGGTCCCAGGAAGAGATCTGAGCATGAGGGCTAGAGTGCAAACAGTTCCCATAGGAAAATGAAGGTCTCCAAGAGGGCTGTCTTCAGGAGAAAAATTTGAACTGATAGACTACCTGATGCCATTGACCACGAAGAATACTGTAGTGAAAGATTATTGGAATTTATCAGAAGAGTTAGCTATAGGTAATAATTACAAAGAAAATTAAGCATATGAAAAAAACAAGGCAATTGTTAACTTAGGAAAAGCAAAAGTAGGAAAAAGTATATAATTTTGGTATACTTCAACAGTCAATTGTAAATAACATTTGCATAGGCACAATGACAACTGATTTAACCAAAAATTGTAATAAAATTCTATTGGAAGGATGGGGGAGAAGAAACAGAAGGGATGGAGGTGAAGAGAGCTAAATCCTGTTAAAAAGGAGTCACTACCCTATGTCTAAAACTGATTAATCAAAAGGTAGCAATAAGAACATATTATTTAGGAAAAACAGAGATTTATAAATGCCAGAAGAAACAGCTAAGGGTCTAAGATTGTTACCTCTGGGGAAGGAGACTTAGGGGAATGGGGAGGGGAGAGGCAGGGCAAGGGATTATTGTTTTATATTAGGTGTCTCTCAAGAGTGGGATTGGCAGGGAAAGGGTTTTATTTACAACTTTATATTCTCTATTATTCAAAATTTTTATAATAAGCACACATTACTTTTATAATTATAATAAAAAATAATAAAACCAACAAGTTCTCCTTATTTTCTGCCTTCTTGGAAATTTCATTTCCAAGCTGTTGGGACACCCAAGGACGTTCTCACCATCACCGGTGTCAAGACCTGTCTGTGGGTTTGTTTCCTTTAAGCTTGAATGACAGTAGGGCAATGGCTCTGTGGGTGCCACACTATGGTTTCTCTTGTCATACAAGGACCCATGTCAGCTTTTAGCATAATCCTATCTTCAGGTCATCTCCAAGGGACAGGAAGCTCTGGTTCCCTCAGCTAAGTTAGCCACAGTCTTGCACACCAAAGAGCCTTTATCAGACCATGTCCTGCTATGCAGTGTATTTCTCTACTTTGAAGTTCTCTCCTCCAACATTTACCTTTGCTCCCACTAGACAGTCTTTTCCATTTTTGTACCCCCCAGCTCCTGGGATAGGTATTTCTTGGAGCATAATAACATAATAGTAACTATTTAAGTTTGTGTTTAGAGCGCACAAGAGAAAACATCCTGAAATCAACTTTGACATTCATAGCGTATGGTTAAAAGCTGGAGGCTACCAGCAAACCAGCTCAACCTTTGCCCAAGACAAAGATATTTTCTTATTAGATGGAACAAGAAAAAAATCTGCCCTCTGCCATGGAGGAAGACACCTTCTCCATCTTCCTAGGCTCTTTACTATACAAACATCCTTAAAAAGATAGTATGGAACAAAGTTGATACAAGATGTGCAGATATGCAATGGAGAATTGTCTCCCAAGACTGACCCATAGAGACAGTGAGATAAATATTTGTTGTTTTAAGCCATTAAGGTTTGGAGTAATTTGTTACACAGCAATAGATAACTAATACACTCATATATTTTTATTTCTGTTACTCTTTATTCCTTTGTGTAGATCCAGATTTCCACCTGGTATGATTTTCCTTTTGCTGGAGTAGTTCCTTTAACCTTTTTTCTAGTGCTGGTTTGCTGATAATGACTTTTTTCCACTTTTTTATGTCCAAAAGTCTTTATTTCTTCTTTGTTTCTTTGAAACAGGTTTATTGAGGTGTAGTTTAAGTACCACAAAATTCACCCATTGGAAATGTAAAATTTCAATGATTTGGTAAATTAGGAGAGTAATCACCGTAATCCAATTGTAGAACATTTCCCATCACTTTAAAAAGTTCCCCAATGCCCATTTAATAATTAATCTACACTTCTACCTCAGACCTAGGCAACCATTTAATTTACTTTCTATCTCTTTAAGTTTGCTCTTTCTAGGTATTTCATATATATAGAATCATATAGGTAGTTTTTACTTCTGGCTTCTTTCACTTAGCATGTTTTTGAGGTTCGTCCATGTTGTAGTATGTATTAATAGTTCATTCCTTTTAAATAATAATATTCCATTACATGGATATGCCACATTTTGTTTATTCACCAATTGATGAACATTTAGATTGTTTCCATTTGGGGCCTTATGAATAATACTGCTATGAAAATTTGCATACATGTCTTTGTGTGGACATAAGTTTTCATTTATCTTGGGTAGATTTATAGAAATAGAATTTCTGTGTTGTGTGATAAGTTTGTGATTAACTTTTTCTTTTTTTTTTTTTTTGTGGTATGCGGGCCTCTCACTGTTGTGGCCTCTCCCGTTGCGGAGCACAGGCTCCGGACGCGCAGACCCAGCGGCCATGGCTCACGGGCCCAGCCGCTCCGCGGTATGTGGGATCTTCCCGGACCGGGGCACGAACCCGCGTCCCCTGCATTGGCAGGCAGACCCTCAACCACTGCGCCACCAGGGAAGCCCTGTGATTAACTTTTTGAGAAACAGAAAAACTGTTTTCCAAAGTGGTTGTACCATTTTATTGTACATTCCCACCAGCAATGCAGGGGGTTCCAATTTCTGCACATCTTCCCCAACACTTGGTGTTGCATATCTTTTTTATTATTGCCCTTTTGGTGAGTACATCATTGGCTTCTCATTGTGGTTTTAAGTTTCACACGATTGACAAATGATATTGAGCATCTTTTCATGTGCTCATCAGCCATTTGTTTATCTTCTTTGGTAAAATGTCTCTCAGAATTTTTTGCCAATTTCAAAATTGGTTTGTTTCTATTATTGAGTTCTAAGAGTTCTTTATATATATATATTTTTTAAATTTATTTATCTATTTATTTATTTTTGGCTGCCTTGGGTCTTCATTGCTGCATGCGGGCTTTCTTTTTAGTGGTAGCGAGTGGAGGAGGCTACTCTTCGTTGCAGTGTGCAGGCCTGTCATTAAGGTCGCTTCTCTTGTTGCAGAGCACAGGCTCTAGGTGCACAGGCTTCAGTAGTTGTGGCACATGGGCTCAGTAGTTGTGGCTCACGGGTTCTAGAGCGGAAGCTCAGTAGTTGTGGCACACTGGCTTAGTTGCTCCGCGGCATGTGGGATCTTCCCGGACCAGGGCTTGAACCCATGCCCCTGCATTGGCAGGCGGATTCTTAAGCACTGCACCACCAGGGAAGCCCCTTTATATATTTTAGATACAAGTCCTTTATCAGATGTATTATTTGCAAGTATTTTATCCCAACCTATGGCTTGTCTTTTCATTTTCTTGATGGTGTCTTTGAGGCACGAAAGTTTTTTATTTTGATGAAGTCCAATTTATCAGTTTTTCGTTTAGGTTCATGATTTTAGTGTCGTTTCTAAAAACTCTTTACCCAACCCAAGGCCATGAAGATTTTCTCCTACATTTTCTCTTAGAAGTCTTATAATGTTAGCTCTTACATCTAGGTATATGATCCATTTGAATAAATTTTGTGTATAGTGTAAAGTAAGTGCCTGAGTTAATTTTTTTGCATGTGGATATTCAATTGTCTCAGCACCATTTGCTGAAAAGACTATCCTTTCCCCCACTGAATTGTTCTTGACCATAAATGTAAGGTTTTACTTCTGGACTATTATTTCAGTTCCATTGATCTAAATGTGTATCTTCGTGCCAATACCATCATCTCTTTTTTTTTTTTTAATTTATTTTATTCAAGTATAGTTGATTTACAACTAAATGTTTTATTAATTACTGTTGTGTTCATTTCTGCTGTACAGCAAAGTGATTCAGTTACACACACACACACACACACACACACATATATATATATATATATATATTCTTTTTCATATTCTTTTCGATTATGGTTTACCACAGGATATTGAATATAGTTCCCTGGGCTATACAGTAGGACCTTATGTTTATCCATTCTATATATAATAGTTTGCATCTGCTAATCCCAAATTCCCAATCCATCTCTCTCCCACCCCCTACCCCCTTGGCAACCACAAGTCTGTTCTCTATGTCTGTGAGTCCGTTTCATAGATAAGTTCATTTGTGTCATATTTTAGATTCCACATATAAGTGACATCATATGGCCAATACCACCATCTCTTGATAACTGTGGCTTCATAGTAAATGTTGATTTCCTTTATTTTTGAGAGATATTTTTTCTAGGTGTGGAAGTCTAGGTTGACACTTTTTTTTCAGCACATTAGAAATGTAATGTTACTCTCCTGTGGCTTGCATCATTTCACATGAGACATCGGTTGTCATTATCTTTATACCTCTGTATGCAACATTTTTTTTCTCTAGCCATTTGAAGACTTCTTTCTTTATCATTGGTATAACTATTATGCTGTACCTTAGTGTGTTTTCTTTTTTTCTCCAGATTTATTATGGTATAATTGACAAATGAAAATTGTAAATATTTAAGGTGTACAATGTGATGTTCTGATATGCATATATATTGTGAAATAATTACTACAATCAAGCTAATTAACAACTCCATCACCTCACATAGTTACCTTTTGTGTGTGTGTGTGTGAGAGTGATGACAACACTTTTAAGATCTACTCTCTTAGGAAATTTCAAATACACAATATAGTGTTATTAACTATAGTCACCATGCTGTACATTACATCCCAAAAACTTATTCATCCTGGTACACCTGAAACTTTGACCCACATCTCTTTTTTTTTTTTTCAATTTTATTTATTTTATTTTTGACTGTGCTGGGTCTTTGTTGCAGCGCACGGGCTTTCTCTAGTTGCGCAGAGCAGGGGCTACTCTTTGTTGCAGTGTGCCGGCTTCTCATTGCGGTGGCTTCTCTTGTTGCAGACCATGGGCTCTATGCGTACAGGCTTCAGTAGCTGTGGCACATGGGCTCAGTAGTCGTGGCTTGCGGGCTCTAGAGCGCAGGCTCAGTAGTTGTGGCCCACGGGCTTAGCTGCTCTGTGGCATGTGGAATCTTCCCCGACCAGGGATCAAACTGGTGTCCCCTGCATTGGCAGGTGGATTCTTAACCACTGTGCCACCAGGGAAGCCCCTGACCAACATCTCTTTATTTCCCCCTCTCTACTCTGCTTCTATGAGTTCAACTTCTTTAGATTCCACATGTAAGTGATATTATGCAGTATTTGTCTTTCTGTGTCTGGCTTGTCTCACTTAGACTAATGTCCTCCAAGTTCATCCATATTGTCACGAATAGCAGAATTTCCTTCTTTTTTAAAGCCGAGTAATATCCCGTTAATGAACATTTTGGTTGTTCCCATATCTTGGCTATTGTGAATAAAGCTGCAATGAATGTAAGAGTGCTGATATCATTTTTGAGATACTGATCCTTAGTGTGTTTTCTACATATTTCTTCTGCTTTGGGGTTCATGAAGCTTCTTGGATCTGTGTGTGGGTTTACAGCTTTCATCAAATGTGTAAAATTTGGGGCATTCATTCTTTAAATATTTCTTCTGTCCTCTTCTCATCCTTTTTCAGGATTTCAAATTATACATATATTTGGCCCCTGGAAGTTTTCTAGTAGCTCAACGATGCTCCATATTTTTTTCAGTGATTTTTCCTGTGTTTAATTTCTATTGTTATGTTTTCAAATTCACTCATACGTCATTTTATTGTGCTTCACTTTATTGTGCTTCACAGATATTGTGCATTTTACAAATTTAAGTTTTGTGGCAACCTTGCATGAAGAAATTCTATTGATGACATTTTTCCAACAGTATTTGCTCACTTCATGTCTGTGTGTCACATTTTGGTAATTATCACAATATTTCAAAGTTTTTCATAATTATGTTTGTTACGGTGATCTGTGATCAGTGATCTTTGATGTAACCAATATGACTTGCCAAAGGCTTGGATGATGGTTAACATTTTTTTAGCAATAAAGCGATTTTTAATTAAGGTATGTACATTTTTTTTTAGACATAATGCTACTGCACACTTAGTAGACTGCAGTAGAGTGTAAACATAACTTTTATATGCACTGGGAAACCAAAAAATGCATGTGACTCGCTTTATTGAGATACTCGCTTTATTGTGGTGGTCTGGAACTGAACCTACAGCGTCTCTGAGGTATGTCTGTATTTTCTTCCTCAGTGTCTAATCTGTTAGTCCTATCTAGTATATATTTCTAGTATTAGGACTCCTTTTTTTCCTCCCACTTTCAGGAATCAGTGCCCTCCATTGCTTGTTGTCCAATATCTAAAAACAGTCATTTCATATATTTTGTCTTGTTTTATAATTATTTTAGGCAAGAGGTTAAATCCAGTGCCTGTTATGCCATCTTGGCTGGAAGTGGAAGTCATCTATTCCAATAGCCTCCAAAATTTCCCCCAAGTATTCTCTCTTATTGTGCAAATTTGGTACACACTCATTGGATTGGTCTGGGAATACTTAGATAACACATGTGAAAAAGAATATAAGAACTCCCATAATTCCCCTATAGTAATCACTCTGGTTAGTGTTTTGTGTATTTCATATTTCCTTATAGTTTTCTTTCTATCTTTTGATTTTGCATGATTTTAAATCACTCTTCCCCTTACTTGACTTGTTTCTAGCCCTTGACACTAATGATCACTTCCTCATTTAAAAAATTTTATTCACTGTTAGCCTCCAGGGAATCTCTCTCTCCTGGTTCTATTTCAACCCTTCCAAACCCTAAGCATTCTCCCTCCCAGAGAGGTCCACAATAGGCTTTGGAGGGCCCCTTGAGCTCTCTATATTATATGTGAAATTATATGTTTTGAGGATATTTTCCTCAAAAGGAGATCCATTCTAGTTAACAGATTTTCAGAGGGGGCCGGATTCACAAGAATTTAAGTACCTCTACCTTTGAGAGAAACCGTAGCCAGGAAGTTGTTTTCAGAAACCTGAAGCTCAGTTCAGAGCTTAAACTTCACCTTGGGAATGGGATGACTTCCCACTGCAACTCATGTCACTCAGTTCTGGGATGAGGAGAGAGCTGGAGGGGGCTGTGTGCAGGAGCTCTCCACTGCAAGCAGGGACGTTCAAAAGGCTGACTTCTCAAGGCATAGGACCATCCTCTCTCTCTTTCTCTCCGTCCTTCTCAACATTTCACGTTCTTGAGCACACATACCAGAATGAATGCAAACTCAAAATTCAAATGCACACACACACCTCTGCATACACACCCAGAAACATGCAGCCAGGCACACACATACCCATTCATCTGCATGCACACAGATACACATGCCCACACAAACCGGCCACATACAAATATGCAGCCTAGGTGGCACACAGCCTGGCCCACGCATGCTCCATATGTAACCACAGGCGCGCACACCAGCCACGCATGTGAGAATCACAGGACCTGGCGCCCACCCTCCCCCCTGCAGAGAGCGAGCGCTGCCCCTGGCATCGGGCCCGGGGAGACAGCCGAGTGGAGCCATCTGTCAGGCTGAGGTTCCTGCGCCGCCCATTCTGCCTGAGCTCAGACGATGGGTATGCCAAGCATGCAGCCTCGCTATTCTCTCTGGCTGAATCATGCTGAGTGAGCTGGCCCGGCCAGAGTTTTATCAAATCAGAACAGAATTTTGGCAAAACAGATGACTTGTGAGCTTGGCATTTGTGGGCTGGGGAGGTGGAGACCTGTAGGGGGAGGAAGGAGGAGTGGAAGTGAGGAGAGAGGAAAATTACTTGTCAACACACGGAGAGATGGTGGAGAGTGTAGATCAAGAGGCAGTATAGCAGGGGGACTTCGGGACTGGCTGTAAAGTCAAAAAACCTAATTCAAATTCCAGCTCTGGCTTGTAATAGCCATGTGGCTTTGAACACATTAAAGCACCTCTTTGAGCTTTGGTTTCTTCTATAAAATTGACCTAATAAAATTATCTCATAGAGTTGACAACAGGATTTTATGAGATAGGACTTATCAACTAGCACAGTGCCTGGCAGCACTGTGGCACTTAATAAATGATGGCTATTATAGTTAGAGACCATGAGAGTTCAAAGAAATCAAGTAGAGCAGCAGCCCAGCCTGACCAGCCCTTTTAACTCACCATCCCATCCCCCCTGGGCCTGGGTACCCCAGCGTTGTTTCCAGTCTTCATCTGAAAACCAAATGCCCTGATCCACCTTGCACCCCATTGGCTTCTTGTGTGGCTTCCTACTGCTCCTCACACTCCCCTCCTGAATCTGAGAATTGACACTGCCCCTCTGATACTTACCTTCACTTCTGCACACCCCCTCGGGCTGCTTCTGCCTCTGGCACCTCAGCCCATGTGGCTCCTACCACCCCTATTATCTCATCTGGGTAACAGTCATAAAGGTAGTAGCAATACATGGAATTTATTAAGCCCTCACTATGTGCCAGAAATTTGCAGAATAAATCTAATTTACCCCTCCTGACAACCTTGTAAATACTATTGTTATCCCCATTTTACAACTGAAAAAACTGAAGTACCGAAAGATTGTTATCTGCCCAATGTAAGACATTGATTGTAAATCTCACTATTGTCTCTTGTGCTGCTAAGAGACATTGGCAATTAAACCATGTTACAGTGCTAAGATGCTTTGATGCAGAGATGTTTAAAATAAGGGGGTGGGGTGGGGAGCATACATTACAGAATTAATGAAATACAGTAGTTGTACTGGAGCCAGGATTTGACCTCTGGAAGTCTGTCTGACTCTAGGGCCTACATCACATTGTACCACCCTCAAACTCACATTTATGGAACGCTCTCTGGAATAGACGTTGTGCTAAATTCTTTAATAAATTTATTTATTTATTTTTGGCTGTGTTGGGTCTTTGTTGCTGTGCACAAGCTTTCTTTAGTTGTGGTGAGTGGGGGCTACTCTTCGTTGCGGTGCGCGGGCTTCTCATTGTCGTGGCTTCTCGCTGTGGAGCACGAGCTCTAGGCACGCAGGCTTCAGTAGTTGTGGCATGTGGGCTCTGTAGTTGTGGCTTGTGGGCTCTAGAGGGCAGGCTCAGTAGTTGTAGCACACGGGCTTAGTTGCTCCACGGCATGTGGGATCTTCCCAGGCCAGGGCTCGAACCCATGTCCCTTGCATTGGCAGGCAGATTCTTAACCGCTGCGCCACCAGGGAAGCCCTGTGCTAAATTCTTAATATGCATTACATGACCTCATTCAGACCTCATTAACCATCCTGTGAGGTAGGTACTGTTCTCCAGTTTGTTTTACAGATGAGGAAACTAAAGCTCTGAGAAGTTATTTAATTTGTCTAAGGTATCATCCGAGGTCATGAAACAGATTCAAAACCAGGCCTGTCTGACTCCAGAGTCTTTGCTCTTAGCCATCATGCAAGTCAGATACCTTCTCTCAGCCTGGATGGTTGTTCCCAGAGTTCCCTCCAAAGGTTTCCTTGGGGGCCGGCTATGCGGCTGAGTCACAGCTGTTGTCCTGGTGATTTCTAACCGTAGACTTGGTTTTGCTGTGGGTGGTTGCTCAGTCTGTGGGGGGCACAGTCCTTGGCAGAACACTGGACGTTTTGTGCTGCTCTGTCTCTGGGTGGGATGACCCCTCTGCAGGTCCTTCTTGCACTGGACCTGGGTTACCCCACTGGTAACGTGGGGAGGATAATCCTACGCCTGGACCTATCAAAATTAGTATTCTCTTCTTTGAGTTCAAAAATGGAAAAAATCTGAGTAAAGGATTAGTGCTTCAGCAGACTGTCAGCTATGGATCTAGCCCCCAGCTAAATTCCAGATTTAGTTCCCAAAAGTTCCCACCAAACCAGGAAAATCTCCAAAGGACCCTCATGTCCCTTCTTTTGTTCACCCCTTTCCATGTATTGGAAAGGCCTTCTTCTCCTCACCTAACATAATCACACCCATGCATCAAGGCCTAGTTCATAGGCTTCCTTCCAGGAGATGTTTCTGGACAGATGTCCTTGAAGTGATTCATTTCTCCCACCTAGTCGTTGACTATAAGCTCTTAAGACATGCATCACTCATAGCCTTGTCATGTAATTATTAATGTGTAGTACATTTCCTCCATGGAGGACTTGTGTTGGTTTTTGCCTCTCCCCCTTTTGTTAGCAGCAACTTGATTTTCCCCTGCCTCTTCCTCCGGCTTCTTCACATAACCCTTCCTCTTTTTATTTCTCTGCCTTGCATATTGATTGAACTATCATAGTGATTATGAGTGCAGGCACTGAGCTGTGAAAAATTTTGCTTCTGCCACTTACTAACCATATGATCTTGGGGAAAGTCACATCTTACAAATAAGGACATAGTTTTATTTGCTTCATAAGATTGCTGAGAACATTAACTGAAACTACAAATTGAAGGACTGGGCCTGGCACAAGGTAATGCTCAAGAAATGTTAGCTGCTATTATTTTTATTGTCACAGTTAAGAAACCTTTAAGTACCAGGGAACAGAAAACTTAACTCAAACTGGCATAAACAGTAAGGAGATTCTTCATCTTCTATAATAGGAAGGCTTGAAGTAGAGCAGCCTCCAGGCATGGGATAATCAGGGCTCTGACTCTGGTTTCTCTGCAGTTCTAGCTCTGTTCTCTCCTTTGTATTGGCTTTGTCTGTAGCCTGGCTTCCCTCATTGTCTAGAGATGGCCGTGTCACCATGTCCTGAGCAACTGTGACAACATGCTTCCTTGTTCGCATTCATCACAACAGAGAACAAACCTCCTTCCCCCCGCCCCCAACAGAAGTATAAATCCCTTCTTTCAATCTGTTTAGGCCAGCTTAGGTTATGTGCCTGCCCCTGGACCAATGACAGTGACCAGGGGGATTCCCTGTGTTGACTGGCTTAAGCCTGGCTTCTTGAACCGGTCACTGGTAAGTGAGGTTGAGTTGCCAGGATTGGTTTAGACTAACTGGGATCCACCTCTGGATTTAGAGATGGAGTCCAGCTTTCTCCCGATCATGAGGTTGCATCCTGGCAAGTGGGGAGGGGTTCTGTTAGAGAGAAGGGAGGAATATCTGGATGTTGGCTGGACAACCAACAGCATCCTCTGCAATGATAACTATTCATTGTTTGCATGCTAGCTCACAAGGGTCTCTTCAGGCCTTTGCTCAAAAGGCTCCTTACCAGTGAGGTCCTTCTTGACCATGAGACCAGTTACGTAAAAAAGCACACACATTCCCACCTTACATAAAATAATACTCTTCCACTCCTCTCCTCTGCACTTCCTATCTCCCTCACCCTGCATTAGTTTTAGCTAAAGCACTTCTCACCACCTGATACATCCTATACTTCTGGCTTCATTTTTTTCTTGTGTCTCCTTCTTCTAGAAAATAGAGATTTTGGTTTGTTCAATGCTGTATTTCTAGTGCCTAGAAGAATCCTGGCCTGTAGTAGACACACAATAACAATTTGTTGAATGAATAAATCATTATGGCCAGCCCAGATTTCTCTGCTCTTCCTCGGAGACTATCACCTGTTGGGGGTCCTAGGAATGGTTGCATCCTTCACAGATCCTCCTTTCTTTCTCCCCCTGTCATGCTAAGGATTACCTCTTATTCACTACATGCAAAATTTTAAATAATTTGTGTTCAAACACAATTAGAACATCTGAGTGGCCTTTCCATCTGGCAAAGAATTAAGACATGACCTTTCAGTTTTTTGAGAACTACCTTTATGTTTTTACACATGTTGTAAATACACTGTGTATTTATAGAAATGCATATGGAGTGTTTCCCTATAGGTCCTTATGAGTATACCACTCCATAGCTTCCTAAATTTGTATCCTCTCTAAAGTTTCTTTTGGTACAAATATTAAACAAATTTTTAAACCCCATTTGAATTTATTGATGATAGTCTTTAATGTACAAGGTTGAAGTGCTTGAATGCTTTAACTGAGTTACGACCTTACAAGTAAAACACACATGGTGAAACACTGAAATAGGGAAAACTGTAATGAAATGAGAAAAGTAGAGCAGCTACCAACAAACTTGCCTGGTCTTTTGTGAAAAAAAATTTTTTCCACTATTCAAAGAACATTAGAAACATTTTGCACTGAATTATAGTAACAGTTTGGAGAACACTCTCTCCTCCATGATTGAATCTGCAGATCAAAGCATGTACTAAAAGCCATTTGCAAAATATTTTCCATTTTAGCTTCCTTGGGAGGTGTTTCCTACTATGCCTTGTCTTCAAAAGTTTAAAAGACTTAGGCTCTCAGGTTAACAGGTAAGACCTGCTATGTTGCATTCAAAATGATTCTTCTGTTTCCATCAAGCTCATCACACTTCCCCCAGGAGCGTCCATCAGCACTCCAGGACAGTGCTGCCGTAGTTCAGAGGGTCCAAATTATACCAAAGAAGTTTTAAAAAGTAATACTTTCTAACACCAAAACAGGGCGTCAATGTCTGGGGTTAGGTGTAAAAGTCCTTTATTTTTTCTTTTCTTTTTGGAAGTGTGCTCTACAATATAGGTGTGTTCTATCTACATCTATGCCAAGCAAATATGCCAATTATTTATCAATGAGACATTTTCTGAAGAGTTTGGCTATAAGCAATCTTACATTACTCAGAAACATCTCTAAATGCTGCCCCCAGTGTATATCAGGAATGGATGTCACACAGTAGGATCTCTCTACGTTTTCCTTTTTAATGTGAGGATCTGGTAAGAAATTCAGTTATCGCAGAAAAGGTGGGGTATTTCTCGTTAGCCAAGAGATAGTTCAGGTTGCAAAAAATTCCACATGGGTCTGGACTCAGATTTGGGTTTGGATTCTGCTAGCTTCATGACAGTGAGCAAGTCACCTAACTTTAGAAAGAAATTTTTTCCTAATTGAAGTATAGTTAATTTACAATGTTGTGTTACTTTCTGGTGTACAGCAAGGTGATTCAGTTTGATGTTTCTCTATCTATCTATCTATCTATCTATGATATGGAGTATAGTTCCCTGTGCTATACAATAGGTTAAACACATTTTTAAGGGAAAAAAATCTCTGATCTCTCCCATGCCACCCCTACCCTAACACCTGTCTGCCTCTAATGAAGGACATGTAAGAGGGGCCTTCTTTCCTTGTGTGGTATTTTCTGACTCTAGGACTGGACAAGAGAAAAATAATAAATGTAACAACACATAACATGTATTTGCTCAGAAATTTCCAATGAACCTGCCCATCATCCTTTTCTTAATTATATAATTAATATGTGTTCATAAAATATTACTGTTTAAAGTAAAAAGTGAAAGACTCTTCATCTTTTCTAATCTTACTCCCCAGAGATAATCACTCTTAATAGGTTAGTGTATATTCCCTGAACTTTTTCTTTGCATACTTGGCGTGTCCTCCAGAATTTCAGTTCCTTCTCCTCGATACACATTGTTGCCAGGAGCAGCTACCTGGGCAGGGATTACATTTTCCAGCCATCCTTGCGCCCAGGTGTGACCATGCATATCATTCTTTGCCAGTGGAATGTAAGCAGAAAGGACGTGTGTCATTTCTGGGCCAAAGCTTTCAGGAAGGGAGCGTGACTCTTCCACACACCCTGTCTTCCTACCTGAAGCTCTGGGGGACCACAGAACCACAAAATGAAAGGAACAGGTCTTTGAATCATTGAGGGGAAAAGGGCCACCTGCCAAACAACCATGAATTTAACGTGAGTGAGAAATGAAATTCTATTATGTTTGGGTCTTTATACATTTGCGGATTTATTTGTTGCCACAGCTAGCGGTACGATAATTAATAGAGCATATACAAACACAAGTTTTTTAGGTTACATTGTATTCACGTATACAAAATTTTAAAAAATGGGATTACACATTCGAGCATGATATCATTTGGCTTTCACAGCTGAGAGAGGTCATCTGAGAAGTAGGGCCAGGAGGTGAAAGAGCCAGAGCTGGAACCTGGGCCTTGTAGCCCCAAAGTCTGTATTCTTTTCAGCACCCTCAAGCCAGCTATAAACTGGCCTTCACCGACCTCTTTGATGGTGTTAACATGCAAGAAGGTGTTATTTTTTAGGCTTCTTTGATGACTCAGAACAGCTGCGCTCCCCTCTGAGGTAGGGGGTGAGTAACCCAGGTAGGCTCTGCCCACCCAGAAGCCTGTGGCTTCCTGCCTTCCTCAGTTCAAGGGTTTCTCAGAGAAGGAGCCCTCAAGATGATCATATTTCTCAGAAGACGTAGTTTGATTTGACAAACACAGGTTGCAAAGACTGCCCAGGGCGCAGGGGTGTGGGGTTGTGATGACCAGCAGTGAGAGAGGAAGAGCTGCAGCTGAAAGCCTCCTTCTCCAGCCCAGCACGAACACCCCCAGGGCCTCAGCATTTACAACTAGACAGGTTATGTCCCCAGAGGGGCCTCCCTCCTCCAGGTTCCAAAACACCACCAAAAAGCAAGCTGAAGAACGCCAGATGGCCTCAGCTCTCGTAGGCTTCCAGGAAACCTCGACGGTTCTAAGAAGCCCCTGTTTCCTGCCTCCCAGGAGTCAGGGAGGCCCTCACTGGCTGCCCCCTCCACCCCCAGAAACATTCCCTGGGGGATACATCCATGTGCACGGCTGCTCATAGAAGCAATGTGGGCAGCAGGATGGGGCAGGGAGGGAGGCCCCTCAGCTTATCCAGACTCTGGGTCCCCCACACCCTCCACACCCACGACTCCCAGCTCAGCATCCATCTATTGCCTCCTGAGCTAAAGACAGGTCCAGAGGTGAGCCAAAGCAACAGATAACTAAAAAGGTACTTCACTGTGGTTGTGAAATTTTAAAAATTCAGTGTTTCCTAGTATGGTAGCCAGATAGCCTTGGTGGGACATAAAATGATTTAATGATTCTACATAAACACCAGTATTAAATAATATTTATTCCTCTTTTCACCCCTTTTCAACACTCTTGATTACACCAAAAAAGAATGTCTGTTGGGTGCTAGTAGGTCTTTAACACCTTTCTAATACCAGTAAGGCTCATCAGGAAAAAGAAAAAAAGAGAGAGAAGGCACAAATAAATGTTAAACATAAAATTGGGGTCATAACAATTGACACAACAGATATTAAAATGATATACCAGAAATAAACATTTTCTAATGTAATGTAATTTTTTTAAAAAAAGATACCCTTTACAAAAGCAACATAATTTTATGCATCTAGAAACAAATCTAACAAAAACTGTGTTCCTGGACTTTATCAAGAAAATTGTAAAACTTTAATGAAAAATATAAAATAAAACCTAAACAAATGAAGAGATATAGCATGATAGGAAGAAGACTCAATATTATAAAGGTGTCAGTTCTCCCAGATTACTCTAGAAATGTATGCAATCCCAAACAATATATGGACAGGGTTTTGTTTGCTTATTTGTTTGTGTGTATGTGTGTGAAATTTTTCTGACTAATTCTAAAATGTATTTGTAAGAGCAAAGAAGGCTGCAATTTTATAAATTTATTTATTTATTTATTTTTGGCTGCATTGGGTCTTCGTTGCTGTACACGGGTTTTCTCTAGTTGCGGCGAGCGGGGGCTACTCTTCATTGCGGTGCGTGTCTTCTCACTGCGGTGGCTTCTCGTTGAGGAGCACTGGCTCTAGGTGCGTGGGCTTCAGTAGTTGTGGCTCGTGAGCTCTAGAGGGCAGGTTCAGTAGTTGTGGCGCACAGGCTTAGTTGCTTCGTGGCATGTGGGATCTTCCTGGGCCAGGGCTCGAACCCAGGTCTCCTGCATTGGCAGGCTGCTATTTTATATAAAGTGGTCAAGAAAGGCATTTCTGGGAGATGAGTGTGAGGAGTGAGGCCTTCTGGGGAGGTTGAGCAAAGGCTCTGAGGCAGCAGCTGGCTTGGAATGTTTGAGGAATAGGCGGGGGTCAATGTGGCTAGAGTGGACTGAATGAGTGGCAGAAATGAGGTCAGAGAAGGATCCAGGAGCGGGACTGCATGGTTCTTGTAGGCTGTGGTAAGAGCTCTAGAATTAACTCTGAGATGGGAAGTCACTGGAGTTTTTGAGCAAGGAGTGACCCAACCTAATTTAAACATGTTAAAGATTTTTTTAAATTTATTTTTACTTTAATTAATTAAAATTTTTTATCTTATATTATAGTTGATTAACAATATTGTGTTAGTTTTAGGTGTACAGCAAAGTGATTCAGTTATGCAAAAACACGTTAGAGATTTTGAAAGGGTTGGAAATATTCAGTAAACATGTTTTCAGGTGGTATGTAAATGCAGTAAAAGCTGCGAAGGAGGCACATGATTGAATGACTGAAATTTTGGAAAATTCTGCTTTGAGTAATCCCTTGGGTCACAGATTTGGTCTTTCTACTTCACTCAGTCCAAACAGAATGGGAAAGGATCTAAGTTGTTGGAGCCAACACTGACAAATGTACAGTAGGGCCAGACCAGGCCCAAGTCCTCGTCCTGCTCCTTTGGTTCGTGGCTGATGCCCCAGGGAATCTCCCCCATGGCTGGGCCTCTGATTACAGCCTTCCAGGGAGTGAGTCCAAAAAACGCTAACTCTTCCGGCTCCTGAAAAATATCACTGACTTCCAGACTAATGAGGCTTAAAGAAGGCTAAAGGTGAAAGGGACTCCAAAGAGAATAACAAAAATAAATTATAGTACAACTAGCATGTCCCTAAGGGAATTCATTATCTTCTCTAAAAAATTGTTCCTTCTCTGGTGTTCCCTAGTCCAGTAAAGGGCAATACATTATCCATTCATTCAGTCAACAAATATTAATTAAGCATGTGTTGTCAGTATGGAATTCACTGTGATGAGCAAAATAGACAGTCTCTGCGCTTACCTCATGGAGCTTATAGTCTAATGTGGGGAGAAAGACAATTCAAAACTAAAGTAATTCTTACAAAATGCTTAGTGCTGTGAAGCAAGCAAATAGGGTGACGTGGTAGATAGAACAAGGGTACTACAGGCAATGGGAGGGCCAAATGTAGCCCACTGCCTTTTCTTTGTAAATAAAGTTTTATTGGAACACAGCCATGGTCATTTGCTTACATTTTGTCTGGCTGCTTTCATGCTAAAGTGGCAGAGTTGAGTAGCTGCGACAGAGACCGTATAGATTTCAAAGCTTAGAATGTTAACTATCTGACCTTTTATGGAAAAAGTTACCTACTCCTATGATAGAGGATAATGGACATCTCATACCAATGTCTTATGGAACTTTCTGCAATGATGGAAATGTCCTCTGTTTGTGCTAACATTGTAGCCACTAACCATGTGTAGCTATTGAGCACTTGAAATGTGGCTAGTAACTGAGGTACTTAAAGTTTACCTCATTTAATTAATTTAGATTTAAATTTAAGTAGCCACATGTGGCTAGAACAACATAGTTCTATATAATGACACAGGTCAGAAATGTAGAGGTCTTCCCTGAATCCTCATTTCTTCCTGATGCTTCTCCTAAATACCTCCTAAAGTCCCAATAAGCCAATAAAAGTCAAAATAAAAATGTATGTTCACCATAATTGCAGTTGTGTCCAAATGTGTACAAGGATATGCCGAAGTATGTGTCTAATACTTGAAAATTCCTACTATTAGTAGTAGTTACTTTATTAAGTGGAGAAGCATGGCAAGTGGTCTTATTTTGCTCCTTCAACATTGCCCTTCATTCTGTTGAATCATTCTATCTATTAAAAATCTGAGATCAGGCTGTGCTTCATTCTTTTGGTCGTTGGGAATAAAGAAACATTCAATTCATCTCAAGTAGTGTGTCTGACGTGAGTGTGAGAGACAGAAATGAAAAAGGAGACAGATTTCTTATTGACTCTAAGGAGAGGACCCCTGTTATGTCATTGGGCCATAAAGTCTGGAAAGTTGCTCTGGATCTAAAGAGGCTCAAGGGAACCTTAACAATAGGGTTTCCATGGCCCTTCATGGCTCTGGTCTGTGAATGTGACTCAGGTAGTCTGTACACCTACATGTCTGTTCCATTTTCTCAATACTATCGCCACTCATAGCTTCTTTTTTAAAATTATCATTTATTTATTTTTGTCTGCATCAGGTCTTAGTTGTGGCACGTGGGATCTTTCATTGCGGTGCATGGGCTTCTCTCTAGTTATGGTGCACGGGCTCTCTAGTTGTGGCGCTCGGACTTAGTTTCCCAGTGGCATGTGGGATCTTAGTTCCCCAACCAGGGATCAAACCCACGTCCCCTGCATCGGAAGGAGGATTCTTAACCACTGGACCACCGGGGAAGTCCCCACCACTCACAGCTTCTTATTCTTCATAATTTCTGTTTTCTTACAACTTTTGCCTGCTCATCATAGTTGCCCCTGGTTCTCTCTAAATCAGAACCCCTGAACATCTGCTCCTGCTGCTAAATATCTCATTCTCTCAGCATTTCTGTTTAAATTCCTAACTGGGGAAATGTAGTTATCCCAACTCCTCTTTCTGTGCCATCACATTCTGTAGGTCATTGGCCAGCCTGTGGATTTGTTACACTTGAGTTCAGCTCTCCGCTTCCCAGTCAGTTGTAGCCAAAGGGGGGGGGGGTAGGATCAAGTGGTAAAAGTAGGGCTACCCTTGGCTGCAGCTACAATGAGCAGAGGGACTGTGGGTATAACAGTTGAGTTAAGTGACACGTTGAATACCGTCCTATAAAGCCTGCACTAGCTGGGACCACCTCCAGGGGCCTGAATCTGTGGTACTATGATTCTCCCATGAGGTTTTGGGCCCTGGGGAGCTCGTTCTGTGACCTGAATTGACTCTTTTTACAGCCAGAAGTCCCAGATGGTTGCTTGGTTGAGGCAAACCCGTTCCTCTCTCTCCTCCCGTGCCCCTAACTCAGACTTCCCCTATCTGCTCCCCAATTTAGAAATGCTTCAGCAAGGGAGGGAAGGACAACACTTCCCCCGTGTGGGGCTCAGAGTCACAGAAAAAAACTGCTGTCCCTTGGGAGGAAGCCTGCTACGGAGGCTGCTGAAGAATTTCTGATTTTCTGCTTTGGGCCTTAGTAATTCAGGGATGATGTGGTTGGAGCCTGAGGGGAGAAGTTTGCAATTTCACCCCTAACAGCATTGGCTTGGGCTCTGAAGCTTGCTTGGGCCACCTCTGACTCAGGGCTGAGTTAAAGGAATTAAATCTGCTGCCTCCCAAATTTGGCAGGGATGGTAATGGGCGGTGGCTGCATAGGCCCTGGGAATCTCCTAGGCAGGCAGAGTGGGCTTTACTGGGCCATATGTGGGTGGGAGTTAGAGGGGTCTAGAAACTTTTCATTCCCAGCACGCCTTCCCCAGCTGCTCTAAATGCCTAAAATAAGCCAGCAGATCTTTCCTTTACCTTCGGAGGCTTTGACGCCAATTAAAATGCAACTTTAATGCTCAAGACTATCCTCAAAGCTGACCTCAGTCCCATGAGCTTTATGGAAGACTGAGTTTCACATCCTTCCTTCTTATCTGGTTTGGAGAGGGAGACAGCGGGAGCAGTGGGAGCCTGAGGGAGGGAGCGTGTGTGTGTGTGTGTGTGTGTGTGTGTGTGTGTGTGTGTGTGTGTGTGTGTGTGTGTGTGTGTGTGTGTGTGTGTGTTTTGGAGGTAGATGTGGGAGGTGGAATTCACAAAGAAACATGCTCAGAATTGGGGCTGGAGCCCTCCTGAATGCAGATGTACCTCTATTAAAGACCTAGGTCTATCCCTGGCTGTGCCACTAATTCTCTGTATCCTTCAGCAAATTGCTTAACCTCTCTGGACCTCAGTTTCCTCATGTGTAAAATGAAGAGGTTGGGTAAGGAAGTCTCTAAGGGCGTTCCCGTTCTGAATCATTGGACCTGAAGCAAATGCCTTCTGGAGGAGAAAGCCAGTGAGAGGAGGAAGTTTCCACTGGAATCTCTCCTTTTAGGCTTTGAAATAGTAAGAGCAGCAGCAGTGGCTCATGCCCAGAAAGTTGGAAAATGGGGATGGTCTTACAGCTAAGCTCAGACTGCTCCAGCTTCCAACCTGAAATTCCAGAACCTGCCAGTTTCACCTCCAATCCAATTGGAAAAAAAATGTGTCCCTTCTTCAAGGTACTTGACTACTGTCTTCCAGGAAATTGTCTTAATAACTCTACAAATCTAGAATGTCTACAATGTGAAGGGCACTCTCTGGAGCTGTGCAAAACACATCCTGCATAGTCTTAAGCAGCAGGCTTCCACACCATCACGCGTTCTGCCAGGAGCAGGGTGCAGGCTCTGGAGGCACTGGGTACCATAGAGACCAGACTATAGAACAGTGGTTCACAGACTGCTAGGCACCACCCCAGAGCTTCTGATTCAATGGGTCTGGGGTGGACCTTGAACATTTGCATTTATAACAAGTTCCCTGCTGCTTGACTGGGAACTAAACATTGAGAACCCCCACTATCAAGTATTAGAGCAGAAAGGGGTCTTAGAGGGGAAGCCCCCTCCCATTCTACATCCTTTCTTACAGATTAGGAAACTGAGGGAAAGTGATTTGTCAACATGATGGATCTATAACCAGATTTCCCATCCAGTTTTCATTCTACTGCATCATCTTGCTGTTCCCTGGATAGTGATATTGATGGAAAACCCACCAACCTCCTTAGCCTTCCTGGAGATTTTTGAGGAATGGTGAGGTTGAGTTGGGGCTTCCTGGAGGCTAGGGAAAAACCTACATGCAGCTGGCAGGCCCTGGGAAATTCTTTCTTAAACTCAGGCTGCACCAGCAGTGGTGAAGCCTGGGCTCATTAAGGGATGCTGATGGGGCACGTGGCAGCAGTTCTGGCCTCAGCCCAGAAGAGGGGAAGGTCTTAGCAAGGACAGCCAGTTCAGAATTAACTGTGTGAAGCTGCTGTTTCCTGCTCCACCTCTGCCACCCCTTGCTGACCTTGAGTGTATTGTTTGGCATTGAGGCCCCAAACCTTGGGTTCTATCCCTGAATTCCAAATCTAATTTCTCTATAAGGCAAAAACCCTGCTTCTGCTTGAACACCCTCAGTGAGCAGAAACTCATGCCTTCCCAGTTAAGTCCCCAGCCTTCACTGGAGAATTTCCCTTTTCCAAGGATTATGTACATTGATGCCTAAGGTTTTCCTAAGACCTAAGCACTTTGTCTTCCCAAGACCAGAAGTACTCCCTCATGCCTATCAACTAATTAGGTGATTAATAAATACCTGTTAAGTGAATAAAATGGGATGAGGATGTGCGGGCAGAGTCAATCTGACCAGAAGACTGGCTTTATCAGCAGCTACTTTTTGGTGCAGACCACTCAGCCTTACCATGGCCCATAAGACCTTGCATGGTCTGGCCACTGACTTCCTCTCCAATCTCCTCTAACATTACTTTCCCTCATACTCATTACTTTTGTAACTTTATATTTATTTGTGTGACTGTTTAAATAATGTGTCTCTTCCACCAGATTGGAAAGTCCAATGAGGGCAGTGACAGTGTTTGTTTTGCTCACCAGTGTATCCCTAGCACTTAGCAAAGTACCTATTATATAGTACGTGCTCAAAAATATTATAAAAAGAAGGAAGAAAGGGATTGCCTACTCTATGGAGGGTCCTTGCTTAGCCGTCTTAAGTTCTCTTAAACAGGCAGAATATATATAGTAAATAATTTGGCTTAAATACTGAGGGTAACACTCCAAGAAAGAGCCTATTTCTAAAAAGAATATTGGATGGACGTTAGAGTAAAGGCTAAGTTGCTCTAACAAAGGGGCCCAAAATATAATGACTCAGAGAAAATGGAAGCTCATTTCTCTCTCACAAAAGGACCCCAAGGTAAGCAAGCCAGGGTGGCAGAGCCCCTCCGATATGTATAAGCATTAAGGGTCCCAGTTCTTCCATCTTATTGTTCTGTCATCCTCAATGCCATTGTCTTCATCTGCATGGTCAAAGATGGGCCATGCATGACCCATACATGTTTCCATTTGTGAGAAGGGGATAGAGTTGAAGCCCAGAGCAAGTGATTTTTTTTAAACAAATGAGACAAAGTGGCATCCTTCACTTCCACTCACAGTCCATTGGTGATGACTTAGTCACAAGGCCACATCTAGCTGCGAACTAGCTAGAAAACAGGTGGCCATTTGTCTGGCTTACCCTCTACTGCTACGAAAGAAGGGGAGAATGGATTTGGGAGGATACCTGCCAGTATCTGTCACAATAATAAATAACCTTTACTCAGGAGATATAATGTTAACCCAAATGTTTAGGCCTAAGCCACTAAGTCCTACCAATTAATTGCCAGGAAAAAATTTTCTTTATGGGCTCTCCCAGTTATCTCTTTTTTAAAAAAATAAAAATTGGGGGCTTCCCTGGTGGTGCAATGGTTGAGAGTCCGCCTGCCGATACAGGGGATGCGGGTTCGTGCCCCGGTCCGGGAAGATCCCACATGCCGCGGAGTGGCTGGGCCCGTGAGCCATGGCCGCTGAGCCTGCACGTCTGGAGCCTATGCTCCTCAATGGGAGAAAAATTGATTGATTTATTGATTGAGCCATTGTCTTAGTTGCGGGATGTGGGATCTTTAGTTGTGGTGTGAGGACTTGTTAGTTATGGCATGCAGACTCTTAATTTAGGCATGTGAACTCTTAGTTGCAGCATGCAGGATCTGGTTCCCCAAGCAGGGATTGAACCCAGGCCCCTGCATTTGGAGCACAGAGTCTCACCCACTGGACCACCAGGGAAGTCCCCTCCCAATTATTTCTGAGAATGTTTCAGGGTGCTATTCCATATGTGTTCAAGAATAGGTCCCTCCTCGATTTGGTAACATATATTAAAATTACAAATGTTCATACCCTTTGAATCAGCAAGTCCACTTCTAGGAATTTCTCTGATAGATATATTTACCAACATGGGAAATTAAACATGCACTGTTGGTGAAAGGAAAAGATTAAATAAAATATAATGTTCCCATACAATGAAGTACCATCTAGCTTTTTTTTTTTAATGAGGAAGCTTTTTATGTACTGCTATGCTACAATATCTAAGGTATATTGTTAAATGGATTTTTTAAAATACAGAACAGTAAGTAGATTATGCTACCATTTTTATAGAATAAGGAACAATATAGGTATTGCAGTTGACGCTTGAACAACACGGGTTGGAACCACACGGAGCCACTTACACAGGGATATTTTTTAATAGTAAAAAATACTACACAGTCTATTGTTGGTTGAAACCACGGATGTGGAGGAACTGTGGATGTGGAAGGACAACTATAAATTATATGTGGATTAACCCCTGCATTGTTCAAGGGTCAACTGTATGTATATTTATACTTGCTTTTGCGTTCATAGGATATCCCTGGAAGAATTGAAAAGACACTAGTAATGAGGGTGGGGAGGGGATTGGTTGACAAGATATCTGGGGTTTATACTTTTTTCATTTATACTTTTTCATTTAGGACCATGTGACTACATTGCCTATTTAAAAAGAAGGAGGGAAAGATGGAGGAGATGGGTAGAGGGAAAGGAGAGGAGAGGAGAGGAAAGGAGAGGACAGGAAGAGAAAAAAGGCAGAAAGAGGAGAAAAGGAAGAAAGAAAAGAGAGGGAAGGAAGACAAGAGGGAGAATTATTCCTATTCTTTCTCTCTGTCCTTCCCTCCATGCAACCAAACTGCTGACTCTCTTATAATGATCCCTGAGGTTGCTGCTCCGCGGGCCCAGCTGTCTGCTGCTGGCAACTCCGGTTGACAGTATTTGGGTTTCACAGAGGGCATTGCTCTCCTTTTGGCTTCTCTGGCCCAAATGTGAGACAAAATCTTCTCTTCAGTGTCCCATACCCCAGCAGAGACCAGCCCATAACATTTAAAGAGTGATGACTGATGACTCCAGAATGAAGAAAGGCAAGAATAACAAAAGACCATCACTTCCCATGACTGCACAAACTCAGATTCTTCCTCAGGATCCTCTACTGGTCCATCTCCCTGCCATGTTCCAGGCCTGGCCTCTCAGGAGGAGTCAATGTTCATCATCACCAGGACCTCTCCAGGAATATCCCCACTTCAGAGACCAAGCCAAACTCGCCCAGAGAGAGAAGGAAGTTTCTCCCTTACCCCAGTCTGTGGGGTTGCTCACCAGAACTTACTTCCGGCTAAAGGATTGAATTCCTTTTTTTTTTTTTTTTTGGCGGTACGCGGGCCTCTCACTGTCGTGGCCTCTCCCGTTGCAGAGCACAGGCTCCGGACGCGCAGGCTCAGCTGCCATGGCTCGTGGGCCCAGCCACTCCGCAGCATGTGGGATCTTCCCAGACCAGGGCATGAACCCGCATCCCCTAGCATCAGCAGGCAGACGCTCAACCACTGCGCCACCAGGGAAGCCCCCAAGGACTGAATTCTTGCCAGGAGGATTAACAGTGGCAATACCCATTCCCTGCAGGAGCTATTCCCTGCATGCCCATAAGGGTGTATTTTGGCCTTATGGTCCTCCAAAGACAATTCCAAGAATCTGACTTGAATACAGTTCAAATACCTTGTCAGTGGGCTTCAGAAATCAAATTAAAATCAAATTAAGGTATGTAATCTGGGATATCAATTGCTGACCCAGGCAGAAATATACCAAACTAAGTCCAGTTTCAGTTGGTCTCTCCTCAAGGGCTCAAAAATCCTGGGGTCCAGGGTTTTCCAGAATCAACTTATTACATAAAGAAACAACAACAGCCAGATCTTAGACACAATATTACAGAAAGGATAAGCATAATGGTACCAAGAGCCTGGGATGACATCATTATGGCTATTGAGCTCTACACATAGCTCTAAGTTTCACCACTGTAAGAAAGAATGATGATGGATTGTATAATTGTCCTTGTGTGGTGAGAGGATATTTGTCCACAGATACAAACTTGTAATTCAAGGAGAAATTCAGCACAGATTCTTATATAAAGGATAGGGAGCAAAAACATAAGCAGTGTCTTCCATGGGAGTGTAGCAAAAACCTCAAGGGAAACACAAGCTGTGTCCCTGGGGCTGATTCCAGAACTCAGTGGGGAGGTGGGCAACAAGAAAGAGAGAGGGGAAATGTTTTGGGGGAGAAGTCCACATCGGAAGGGAGGGTGGTGAGGGCAGCCCATGTCTCTTACAGAGATTGCTGTCTGGCCCAGGCTAGCAGATTAGAATTGCAGTGTGCTATGCCGACAGCTCCATGGTGTGTGAACCCACAGAGGACACTGTGTTGCCTTCAGCTTCCATTTTAACAGAACCATGATTTTGTTCTGCCATCCACTTCTCCCTCATGCAGCTATGTGCATCAGGGGAAGTGAACTTTGCTCCCAGCTCCAAGGGAGAGGCCTGGCTGACCGGTCTAAAGGCAGTCTTACCCCTTGCCTGGGATGAGTGTAGCAATATGCATATGACCCAATTCTGGCCAATGAGAATGGAGAAGTCTGCTGGAGGATTCTGGGAAAAGTTTCTTTGTTTCAAAGGAAGAGCCGTAGAGAGTCGCTCTCTCTCCTTCCTCCGCACTTTGTGTGATGCCTGGAACTCATCTTGAAGTCATCTTGCAGCTTGAAGGATGAAGTCAACATCGAAGATGACATACTGAGAGCTGGAAAGAACCAGAATTCTTATGACATTGTTGAGCTTCTGTATCAACCAACCTGGGAACCTACCCTACCTCTAAATGTATTGTAAAGCAAATTTCAGTTGGGGCTTCAGTCACTTGCAATTGAAAGCACATACTACACAGATATTTATTGGAATCCAACTATTTATTAGGTGCTGAGGAAACAGCTTTAGATGACAACACATCTGTACTTCATAGAGCTTATCTTATAGTGGAGGAGGGCTAGGCATCAGACAACTGACTTCACAGTTGTTTAATCGTGATATTGTAAAATGCTACACAGGAGACTGTTGCGTAAGAGAGGATCTGACCTTGTCTGAGAGTGGTGCATCTGTTTCTCAGTCTCTCTCGTCTGGGCTTTTTTATTTCAACTGTGCTTCTTGTAAGAAGATAGTCTGCACTCAGTTCTAAGATTCGCTTCTTGGTAGGGGCTTGTGGCATCCATTTGATAACTATAGGGCTATCCACAGACTTAAATATAAAACCATCAGGACCAGAGCTGACATGCTTCTGTGAAAATTGTGGAGCCTGTAATGTGTTCCTTCTTGGATGGAAAGAGCCTAACCTGTGGTTTGCCTAGGATGAGCAAATCCCACTTCACGGGCCAGCAATGCCAGAGAAACCCTGGGAAATGAGAGACCTAGGAGGGCTGGGGACAATGCTTGGGAACTTCTTACAGCAGTGCAAGTATTGAATAAATTACAAGCATCAATTAGTAGACTTCTGATTACAAGATAGCAAAGTCAAGGCCTTTTTCTTCTTCTTTACTTAGAAATTAGCCCACATAAACAATGAGGTCAATAAAAACAGAAACTGCATCTTTAATGACACAGTCTGAACTAGAGAAAGCAGGTGGCCTTTCCTTCTTCCCTTGACTTCTTTTTCTGCGCTTCCTTACTCCTTCTTCCTGGAATCATCTGCTAGATAAACTTCTGCACTCAGGTTCTTGTCTCGGGCTCTGCTTGTGGGAGAAGCCTAACTAAGGCAGAGGAACTTGTAGAGGGGACCCTGACAAGAAGTAAATTGATTTTCCCTGCCATATCATACAACGTACCCTCAGGAATTGGAAAGACACCAGGAGCTTTGGAAGGCAGGAATGAGATCCTCCAATGAACAAGCCAGTTTTCTGCCTATGGGGAAGCTACAGGGAAGCCCTCTATCAACAATCCTGCCCCTAGGCAGATTCTAATCAGCATTTTAGTGCCACATTCTTTTCTTCCTCCAGAAGAATAGTAATTTTTAAAAGCAATCTCAAACTTACAGAAAGTTTGCAAGTATAATACCTATGTAGGTGTTGGTGGAAACTGATGAATTTCAATATACGTGGAATAACTTTTACTCCCCTGAACTATTTGAGAGGAAGGCACTGACATGATGAGTCAGCACCACTGAGTCTTTTAGTGTGTATTTCCTTAAAGCAAGAAAAGGGACTTCCCTGGTGGTCCAGTGGGTACGACTCCACTTTCCCAGTGGACGGGGCCCAGGTTTGATCCCTGCTCAGGGAACTAGATCCTGCATTCATAACGCAACTAAGAAATCCACATGCTGCAACTAAGACCCTGCACAGCCTAAATAAATAAATAAATATTTTAAATTAAAATAAGATAAAAGCAAGAACAATCTCCTACTTAACCACAATGCAACCATCAAAATCAAGAACTCAGCATTGACACATTACACCCAGGCAAGTTTCACCAGTTGTCCCAATGAGATCATCTACGGAAAAGCATGCCAGGTCAGAATCACATGTTGCATTTTGTTGTCATGTCTCTTTAGTTTCCTTTAGTCTGACAATGTTCTTCCATCTTTCCTTGACATTCCTGACCTTGACACGTTTGAAGATTACGGTCCAGTTATTTTGTAAAATGTCCCTCAATTTAGATTTGCCCGAGATTCAGCTTTGGCATATATATCACAGGAATGATGCTGTGTTCCCATTGCATCCTATCAGGTGGTATAGGGTTTCAATTTGTTCCATCACTAATGATCACTTTGATCGCTTGATTAAGGTGGTGTCTGCCAGTCCTCTCCACTGAAAAAGTACTCTCTCCCTTCGTAACTAATAAGTATTTTTATTGTGGTTTTAAAAAACCACACATAACATAAAATTTAACATGTAACCATTTTTAAGTGTACAGTAAGGTGGCGTTAGCTATATGCACATTGTTGTGCAATAGAACTCTAGAAATTTTTAATCTTGCAATACTGAAACTATCCATTGAGCAACAATTCTCCTTTTTGTAACTAATAAGTATTTTGTGGGAATGTGTTTTGTAACCATACAAATATACTATCCTTCATCAAGTTTTCAATTTACTTATTTATTTATATCAGTATGCACTCATTGTTTATATTTTATATAGTGGATTATACTCCATTTTTTTAAAATAAATGTATTTATTTATTTTTGGCTGTGTTGGGTCTTCGTTGCTGCGCTCGGGCTTTCTCTAGTTGCAGCGAGCGGGGGCTACTCTTCATTGAGGTGTGCGGGCTTCTCATTGCAGTGGCTTCTCTTGTTGTGGAGCACGGGCTCTAGGTACACGGGTTTCAGTAGTTGTGGCATGCGGGCTCAGTAGTTGTGGCTCACGGGCTCTAGAGGGCAGGCTCAGTAGTTGTGGTGCATGGGCTCAGTTGCTCCATGGCATGTGAGATCTTCCTGGACTAGGGCTCAAACCCGTGTCCCCTGCATTGGCAGGCGAATTCTTAACCACTGTACCACCAGGGAAGCCCCCTATACTCCATTATTATCATTATTTATTTTGATGTGCAAATTATTCTAGATTTGCCTGGTGGGGGTCCCCTCAAGCTTGCTTCTATGTCCTTTTTACCTGTCCCCATTGTTTTTTGAGCATTTCTTTATTTTCCTTATACAAAAGGAGGTTCCAGGTTCATCTTGTATATTCCCTCTTTGAGCCCTTAAATCAACCATTTCTCCAAGGAACCCTGTTTCCTTTTGGTGGAGGATGGTTTTTAGAAACCAAAAACTGAGTGCTAGCTATGCTCATTGTGTTTGGGATATCACTCCTTCCGGACCCTAAGAATGGGCAGCTAGGGAATATACTTATGTATATATGTGTGTGTGTGTGAGTGTAGGCACACATACAGACATTTATATGTACAGTATATTTATTTCTACATTTGTTGAAATTCATCAGTTTCCACCAATCCTAATTCAACACTACATTCTGGTTTTCCCCCTTTCAATACTTTTTTTTTTTTTTTTTTTTGGCGGTACGCGGGCCTCTCACTGCTGTGGCCTCTCCCGCTGCGGAGCACAGGCTCCGGACGCGCAGGCTCAGCGGCCATGGCTCACGGGCGCAGCCGCTCCGTGGCATGTGGGATCTTCCCGGACCAGGGCACAAACCCGTGTCCCCTGCATCGGCAGGCAGACTCTCAACCACTGCTCCACCAGGGAAGCCCCCCCTTACAATACTTTTAACTCCATACTTTGACAGTGAGAAAACTTATGAATGTCTAGGATACTCTGTTGAGTGAAAAAAAGAAAGTTACAAAATAGTATTTGCACTATGAGATCCTGTTTTTTAAAGTTAATAAAGTTTATATACATTGTAAAAAAAAAGTCTAAAGGAATTTTATCAAACTGCTAGCACTGGTGTTTTTTCAGAGAACTGTGATTATGGGAGCTTTGTACTTTCTATATTACATCTATATTTACAGTATTTAAAAATTTGCCAAGAGCAGGAATTTATTTATTTTTTCTTTTTTTGGCCACACTGAGAGGCTTGTGGGATCTTAGTTCCCTGACCAGGGATCAAACCTGTGCCCTCTGCAGTGGAAGCGCAGAGTCCTAACCAGTGGACCGCCAGGGAATTCCCAGGAATTATTTTTTTAATAGGATGTTAGTAGTTATTTTCTTACTGCCCTGCAGTCACACTAAAGCTGAAAGCTGGAGAAAAAAAAAAAAACAGAAAATAACTAAATATCTCACCTTCTAAAAAGAACAGCCTACATTTGGAGGTATACCCCCATACCTTTCAATCTTCTCCTGGTACAGAATTTGCCCTGCTGCCACCATCTATCACCTCTCCACTACTATACCCTCCTTTCCAAAATATATTAAAATATAGAGTAGGGAAGACAGCAGAGATTTCTTGAGGATAGTTGGCCTGTGGAGACTGTAACATTTCTTCAAGGTGAGTGGGTTCTTTCTTGTCTACCTGAAGCCTCATGCTGGGGCATGGAGGGGGAGCCCCAAAAGAATCATTTGTAAACATTACAGCTGCCTGCAAGAAGAGACCAGAATTCTATTCTACAGTTGGACATCTGCCTAGGCAGTAGATTACTGAACTATCTTATGTCTAACTGAGCAGGAGAGAATAAAATTGGAGAGGGATGGCAGGCCAGAGAGAAGAAGTGGGGCAGTGGAATAGTCTGCACACCCACTGCTCAGAGCTGAAAGTTTCTGTGAGTTCCTTGAAGGTCAAGTGAATATCACAGAGTAAGGGGGCTGGATCCTTTTTATTGTTGTTCTACCTAAGAGGGCCATCTTCCAGACAGGAAACCCCAGCATTAAGAAGCTGTAAAGTATGCTCAGGGTTGATATTCAAAGCTGGATGGCATGGCTGCTGCTTAATCAGAATATGCACTAGACATAAGCACTTTGACAGCAGTACTGCTGCTGTCACCCTGATAGTGGTAGCTGAGGGGTGTGGAAGAGCAGAGCCCCACCTCCCATGTCGTATGTGCTGCTTTTTGTCCACTTGCCTCTCCAGCTCCATTCCCTACCCTTCCCTGCCCTGCTCTATGACCTGGGAGGTTTACTTCTATGGACATTATCACAAGTCTCCTTTGCCCTCTGGTTTCCAGTTGGGTCTGGGCAATAGGAGACACGAGCAAGAGATGAGAGGATGGGAGGAAAGAAAGATATTTATCCCCCTGTCCCAATGCCCTCCATGCTGGGCCACTGTTTTACAATAACTTCCCTCATCTTCCTATGGCCACAGCATTCGGGTGTCCCCTCTCCCGTGGTTAACAATTCCTTCCCCATATCCCTTCCAACCTAGTGGTGGTACAGGCTTCCCCCTGACTACCCTTGGGTGCTTCAGCAGTCCTGGTTGGCTCCCTTAACCTTGTCTACTCCTCTGCCAACAGTCTCTTCATTAAAGTCTCTTCAGTTACTCTTTTGAATGTGGGGTCTCTTTCCTGACTGGACTCTTGACTGATTTTTCAGACCACTCTCTAGTGGGGAGGTTCCTGCAGTTCCCTCCAAGAACTCCCACACATTCTCCATGAGAGAGCCTACTTTTAGAAATCTGCCTGACAGAGGTCATCAATGGACCATCACTGTCAGCCAGAGAAGCAACAATAACCAGCAGAGGGAGGACTATAGCTAGGGCCAGTCAAATTAAGACAATCTCTCCTTCCTTCTTGCCCACCTCCCAATACTAGAGGCTTAAAGAGGGAAAAGGATTATTAGAGTCTCTGATGTGGCCCAATCAGAGAACCCGTCCCATTGTCTGGATTCTAAACAAATTGAGTAATTAAACAAAGAATAAGTTAGATAGATGGTAGGCAAAATATCACCTTTTTGGTGATAAAGGCTAAGTTGGGACATACAGTTGACAGTGAGAGCCAAATAAGTCTGCTAACTGAACTCCAAAATTATGCAGACTCACCATTCAGTGGAGGTAGTGCTGGACCACAGCTGCCTGCAGATATGGGGTGCTGCCCAGGTAAGACATACAACAGGGAGGAGCAGAGGAGAACTCCTGTTCCCTGCAGGCAGGCTCTCACCCAAGAAAAATGAGGAGAGAAGATGTCACTGAATCAAACATATCCAGATTATGAATCACTAAGTCATTCCACTTTCTGTGGACAGAATAAATAAATGGAGAATGTCACACTAACCAAACTCTCCCACTTTGAAAGAAAACACTGATGCTGGAGAAGCCTTCCCCCTATTCAGGAGAAGAGGTATCTTCACGCTAGATTTCACTCCCCTACTTGTGCTCTAAACGATCAAGTTCCCAACCTATAATCTTAAATAATGAGTTTAAGATTAAACCTTTTTAACTCCAAATGGATTAGAGACTTGAATGTAAGAGTTAAAACTATAAAATTCCTGGAAGAAAACATAAGAATACATCTTCATGGGACTTCCCTGGTGGCACAGTGGTTAAGCATCTGCCTGCCAATGCACGGGACACGGGTTTGAGCCCTGGTCCGGGAAGTTCCCACATGCCGCGGAGCAACTAAGCCCATGCTCCACAACTACTGAGCCTGCACTCTAGAGCCCATGAGCCACAACTACTGAGCCCGCGTGCCACAACTACTGAAGCCCACGTACCTAGAGCCCGTGCTCCGCAACAAGAGAAGCCACCACAATGAGAAGCCCACGCACCACAACAAAAAGTAGCCCCCACTGGCCGCGACTAGAGAAAGCCCATGCGCAACAACGAAGACCCAATGCAGCCTAAATAAATAAATTTATGTAAAAAAGAAAAGAAAACGGGGGCTGAATTTGAAAGATGGCCCTGGGTAATAAAGAATCTAACTCCATTTAAAAAAAAAAAAGAGAATAAATCTTCATGACTTTAGGTTAGGTAAAGCCTTTCTAGATGCAATACCCAAAGCACAGGAAACCAAAGAAAAAGTAGATAAATTTGATTTCATCAAAATTTAAAACTTCTGTACCTCAAAAGACACCATCAAGCAAATGAAAAGACAACCCACAGAATGGGAGAAAATATTTGCAAAAATACATCTGATAAGAGACTTACATTCAGAACACATAAATAACACTTACAATTCAATAAGTGTTATCAAACACTTATTGAAAGACAAATAACCCAGTTTAAAAAATGGGCAAAGGACTTGAATAGACATTTCTCCAAAGATATACAAATGGCCCATAAGCAAATGAATAGATACTTAACACCACTAACCATTAGGGCAATGCAAATCAAAACAACAATAAGATACCACTTCTTTTTCACTAGGATGGCTATAATAAAAAAGATAATAATAAGTGTTGCCCGAGGATGTGGAGACTAGAACCCTCACACCCTGATGATAGGAATGTACATGGTATAGGGCTTTAGATAACAGTCTAGCAGTTTCTCAAAAGTTTAAACATAGAGTTACCATATGACCCAGCTATTCCAAGAGAAATGAAAATGTACATCCACACAAAAACTTGTACATGAATGTAAATAGCAGCATTATTCATAATAGCCAAAAAGCAAAAACGAACTAAATGTCTATCAACTGAAGAATGAATAAATAAAATGCATTATATTATTCAACAATAAAAAGAAATGAAGTACTGATACATCGTACAACATAGATGAGTCTCAAATGCATTAGGTTGTATATCTATCTACCTACCTACCTACCTACCTACCTATATATCTACCTAGCTATCATTTATCTATCTAGAGAGAAAGAGAGGACAAAGTAGCAGATGAGCAAGAAAATATTTGCAATACAGAGTGCAAAATTCTACCTCAGAGATTAGCTCTGAATACTACAGTACAGATCAGAGGTGGGGAATCACTGAAGCTTTCATGGGGTTGATGATGTTTTGAGTGAACTTGGAAAGATGTGAAGGCATTAGCTAAATGAAAACGATAGAGAAAAATCCTTCCTGGTAAAGCAAATAGGATGTGGTAAATGCAAAGGTAAAAATGAATTCAGGAAATATTTGTCAAGCTCCTACTCTGTGCTAGGTACAGTGGTGAGCACTGGAATTCTACAATGAAAACGATTATGGGAAAAGTTCTTGGGCCCAATGTCCACCCTGGACCAATTACCCAATGATGGGGATGATGAATAGGGTGATGCAGCAGTAACATGGCTTCTGGGAGTAAACTCCTAGAGTGAAGCAGATGGTTTCTCTAGAGACGCCAATACCTCAAAATATGTCCCACTGAGGCTGTGAAGGTAAGTGTTGGGTGTCCCAGGCTCTGATGGGATCTCTGCAGTGTTGACAGTTTTTCTGTGTCTCTTCCAGGTTACATACTCCTGATCCTCCCAAGGTACAGTCCCCTACTCTTTGCTTCTAGTCCAAGTTGTGCCACCAAGGGATGGACAGTGAGTGACTGGCCAGGGCAAAGGGCCCTCTGAGTCTGAAGGAAGCAGGGAAGCTGAGGGTGCAGCACCCCCCCACCCCGAGTCTGGCCTGGGGACAATTGATTCGGCTGGCCCCAAAGGAGGCAGAGAAGATCTAGAAGACAGATGCCTACCATAAAAGGCTCCCTGCTGGGCAGCCCAACTTTGCCTCAGAGTCATTTCCATGAAATTACCACCCCAAGGCACTAATGAGGTGATCTGGGAGACAGCTGGTATTTTGCATAATTCTCAGTAAGCCAGTATTAAGTGGAGACCATAATTGATTCCCGTGTATCTTCTAAGAACAATACAGGCATGTAGATGAATGTCATCGAAGGAACAGAAACTGAGGGACACCTGGCAGCCCCCTGTTGAGCAGCCATCCCTAGGGACCCCTGGAATGGCCTTGGGAGAGGAGAAAACTCTAGCTTTTGGAATTCTGCTCCAAAATTGTCCTGTATCTGGGTCAGGCAGGGCAACGATAGCATCTCCCTGGCTCTAGGTTCCTATGCTGAGACTATAAACATGCTCAAGCCTCATTCCACGTTTATAAAATCCTCCCCCACCTGCCTCAGTCATCGCATTATCTCTCCACTCCCCTTCACAGCCAGACTTGTAGAAAGAGAATGTATCAGTGTTATTAAAGCTTAAACCAGTCCCCTAGCTTCCTAGCTCCTCTGTAAGATGTTACACTCTTTTGGGGTCCTCTTCCTTTAGCTTCTATAACACCACCCTCTCTGCTTCTCTTTCTACCTCTCTGATTTCTCTGGATCCATCTTTTTCACTGAATTCCTGTCCATGGCCCTTTCCTTAAATGCTGTTCACTCAGGGTCTGTCCTTGGCACCCTTCCCTTTTTGCTCTGGGTGACCTCATCCATTCCTTTGATTTACACCAACCCCTCACATACTGGTGACCCCAGCTCCCTATCTCTTTTCTGAGCTTCCAGCCTCTGTATTGTCCTGCTACCTGGATATACTGTGGTCCCCCAACTCCATAGTTACACAATTGAGCTAATCATCAGTTCCCTCAAATTTGGTCCTGTGATGTTCTTCAGCTCAGTTGGTGGTAAGACTCTTTTACTCAGATACAAAAATAAGAAATCTAAGTAGCATTCTAGCCAATCAATCTGTGTCTAATATCATGATAATCTAACAGCTCCAACTCCCTCCGTTTATCTTCCTATGTCCCACCTCAATTGCTACCATCACTAACTTAGTTCAGACCTCATCATCTCCTATATGGATTTTGCAACAGTTTGCTAACAGGTCTCTCTGCTTCTCATCCATCCATCCCTCTATTGCATCCTCCATATGACTCTCTAAGTGATCTATCTATGACTCCATCACCTGGCTGAAAATCCTTTAATGGTTCCCCATTTTCTGCAGGATAAAAATCCAAATCCTTGACTTTGAATCCATGAGGAAGTAATGCCATCAGGACCTGAGAGGAAGTCTGCAGGGCGAGTGTTGGGAGAGGTTTTCCTCACTACACAAAAAAGATGCACGGAAAAAAAAAAAAAAAAAAGATGCACGGGAGCAAATGCTCTTCTTCTTTGGAGATGAAATGTCTGCTTGTGATATCTAGAAATGCTTTGGTTATCTCCTAACCGTGACGGGACATATTGCAGATATTGCAGACATGCTAAGGAAAGACAGAAAGCACTTGGATCCTGGTGATATTCCGGAGCCACTGAATTAACCAGCCCTGGAAAGGCTTACTGCTAGATTTTCTGGAGCGTGAAGATAACAAATATCATAATTATTTAAAATGCTCTAGTTAGGTTTTCTGCTACTTGCAGTTGAAAGCACCCTGATACATTTAGAGTACGTTTCTTTTTTTTTTTTTAAAGACCTCATTTTAACAAATGCCAAAGTTTTTGTTAAAATGAAGTCTTCTTCATTCCTCTTAGGGAGAATTAGGTCTGTATCTTTGTTTGGTTCACATAGCAATAGGTACCTTCCTCTGTTGTGGCATTTAGAACCCAATTTTTGTTTCAGATTTCTTTTAACTTATTACAGCCAAAGCATTTATTGCAATGGATAGCCAAATGCATTCCCAAATTCAATCTCTTACTTATGCAAACACAAACTTCGCCACCCCTCAGAGCCATATCTAGCCTGCTTTAGCCCTTAGATCAATACAAGGAATATAATAATAGCTAGTCAGCTACATTCTGTGGGGAGCTGGGTGTAACAGCTCATCTCTGCTGAAACATCTAGTTATGCTGGACTGGTCGTCATGGAAACACAGCTGATGATGTGAGCATATGGCCTAGAGCCTCTGTCTCTTACATTCCCAGTGAGGGAGGGGAGCTGGTACTTGAGAACAACGTGACAATGTCCTGTATTATCTGTTGTGCTTGTTGAATGAAGGGGGAGAATAGATTGCTGCGGAGAGAGCTGAATTCAGGGTGCCGTGAGGAATTAGGACTTAGAGAGCTCTGGTTCTTCTGTAAGCAGACACTGAGTAAGGCCTGTGCACCTAAAATGTGTGCAGATGGACGTGTGGAGGGTGGAGGAATGGCGAGGAGGATGCGGGGAAACAAATGTAATGAATACTCACCGTGTGCCAGACAATCTATTACAGATAATAATAATAATTGGCATGTTTTGAGCACATAGTAAATGCAAGGTACTTTACATCATTATTTCATTTAATCCATGCAACAAACTCATGAAGCTGATTCCATTATTCTCCCAATTTTTCAGAAAAGGAAACTCAGTAAATAATTGCTCAAAGTCACGCAACTTGGAAGTGGTAAGTCCAGGCTTGAATTCGGGTTGTCAATCTCTAAAATAGCTGCGGAAACCTAAGCTGTGCTCTCTCTCTACTGTGATATGTGCTTTGGATATCTTATTTTGTTAAAAAAAACATTGTTTGGGTATTAGAGTTCACACCAAGCTTTTAACATATAGTACAAGGTGCTTGTCTGAAATATCCTCACATATAGCAGATGAAAGTCTTTTGAGCTGTTAATTGTATTATAGTGTAATTCTCATGATAATTTGGTGAGGATGCTAAAATCATTTCCATTTCACAAATGAGGAGTCTTATGCTCAGAGAGATGAAGCAATTTGCCCAAGGTCACATGGCTGATGGTAAAGAGGGAGTGGAAACCAGTGAGTGTCATTCAAAGCCTATGCTCTATCTACTCCCTATTCTGTGTTAGGGCCAGGCAGGCTGCCTCTCTCTGTCCATTGTGGCTTCTATTGCCATATTGGGTTGACTCTGAAGCCCCCTCCTCTCTGACTGAGAGGCTCACATATCTAACTGCCTTCTCAATTTCACAGGCAAACTTAACAAAACAACCAGACCAAAACAACCAAAACAACCACCATCACAACAGGAAAACCCAACACAGCCAAAGTTGAACTAAAGGTCTTCTCCCCCAAAAGCTGCCCCTCCTCTCATACCCCAATCCCAGTAGATGGCATCATCATTTACCCTGTTGCTCATTCCAGTAACTCAGGGTACATCTTTAACATTTCTTCTCTCTTCCCTTTTTCATATCAAATCCGTTATTGAGTCCTGATGGTTCTACCACATTGGTCTATTGTCCTCACTACCCTAACCCATGCCATTACCATCTCTTGTCTGGATTATTGCAAGAGCCTCTTAACAGGTGTCCATGCCTCTACTGTTGTGTCTTTCCAATCCAGTCTTCACTGCAGCATACTCTCACCATCACTGTTTTGCTTAAATGATTTCCTATGACTCTTTGGGGAATGTCCAAAATCTTTAACATGGCTTCTCTGTCATGTTATAATCTGTTTCGTACTCTGGCAGCATCCTCTGTTTTTCATTCACAGCACCTATCATGTTTATGATTAATTATTCCATTAATTATTTGTATGATTATCTGTTAGATGTGTCTTTACATTAGAGTCCAGATCTTTCATTCTAGTCCTCACTCTGCTACTGACTGTCTATTCAGGCTTGAGCAAGAAGCAAGATTACTGCTTTTGTGCCAGTCTCTATTGTCTGTCTTTGTCTACGTCCTCTGCTGAACTCTGAGCTCCTTTGACTAGAAGAATTTGACTAGAAACCAAGTCCATCTGACCTCAGAACCTAGATTTCCTAATTCTTGCAACAGGACAAGAATTAAGAAAATAATTGTGCAGATGAGGAAACGGAAGCCCAGAGTGTCAAAGGGATTTGCCTGACATCACACAGAGCCAGAGCAAGAACTCTAGCCTGCTGGCTCCTAACCCAGGGCTTGTTCCTTCATCCCTCTGTCTCCCAGGAGCAACACCTGGCAGAGGCCAAGTGGAGCCGGAAAGGCACCTCCATGTCCACCTTAAGCGTTGGCAGCACAATTACTAGACTTAGTGGAGTCTCTGTACCCCTCTTCCCAGCCCGAATCTGTATTAGAGCTGAGCTCTGGATGAGCTCAGCAGGTTGTTCTAACTAGTCTGATGCAGCACTGCTCACTGGCTCTGCAGGGGTCCTGGGGCGGGGGCATCTGCGTGAAGGGGACATGTCCCCATCTGGCCCCAGGGGACCTGCCTGGGTTTCATATCACCTTGCAGTCCTTGATAAAATTGTCCCTGGGACCCACATGGGGCTCTGCTAGCTCATATAGCACCGTAGGGCATATTACAGCAGGCATCCTCTCAGGTGGACAAATGGGGAAAGGGAACCATTCTGAGAGCCCAGGTTAAACAGCCTCCCTTTCTCAGCTGGCTCAGCCTCAGCTGGGGACCCTGGGCTGCCTCCTCTGCTGGGTGCTTTCCTTCGGGACACAAACTTCTGAGCCCCGGAAATCCTTCCCCTCCTCTGGCCATTTCTCTTCATCCTGTACGATTTGTTCCAAGCTCATTCACCACCCACTTGTCAAGAGGTCTAGAGGACTCCACCTCCACTCCTATTGTTCCGAACCAACCGCCTGAATCGTGGCTGTTCCCCTCCTGGTTCTCACGATCTAGGGAAAGAGACCAGGAAAGAATCCCAGGTGGTTTTGGGAGTCACCGAAATTGCATCAACTCACCTTCTTTCAGAATCAGACATGGGCTCATTAATGGGACCTCATAGGCACAGACCCTGACTGAGGGGTCAGTTAGGATGGTGGGGGGAGGGACTCAGAGAAAGGCAGTGGGTAAAGGGGAGCCAAGGGCACTGGCCTGGAGGTCAGGAAGCCTCAACCTGTCCCTCCCACATATCAACCTGATATGTGACCTTGGGCAAGTCTGGTCCCTTTGCTGGACCTTGCTCTCCTCGGCATGGTCTGGGGAGTTATCTCCAGTGATCTTTGGGATCTAGGATCTTGGGCAGTGTGGACATGCCACGATGGGCTCTGTACAGTATATTAAGGAAAATATAAGGCAAGCACTTAAAGGAGTGTTATATGTTTTCTTAGGAAATTTTTTTTGTTAGACTTGTTTAAAGTATTCATTTACTAAAAGTACAGGTGGCATACAGATACAGCAAAACATGGGAGAGTGGTACCTCAATGACTGCTACTTGAGCAATGTGGATTTAGGGAACATTCCATTTCCCCTAAATGGTTCCTTTTACATCTTCTCGATTTTAAAACTCAGAGCTGAATTCAAACCTCAGTCTCAGAAATTGTACTGATCTTTATATTAGCAGGTATGTGTTCTCCTTTGCTTGGGATCTGATTTCCTTTCTACGTCTAAATTATCGTTTCTCTGTGGAGCTTTCCATCGCAAGCTGTGGAAATTGGAAGGCAGTGAGGTACCGTGATATATACAAATCACATTCAGAATTAGAGAACTAAAAGGCATACATCTGATGAACAGGGATTGACATTAGCTTAGTCCTTCATAATTTACAAAGCAGTTTTCACATATCCTTTCTTACACCATTTCTTTGTCTTCATTAATAACATGCAGAGTTACCTGTTGGGGTAAATATTATCATTATTCCCACGTCATAGATGGGAAACTGAGGCATGAAGCAGCAAGAGGACCTGCTCATGGTTGAATGAGTTGAGAGTCAGACCTAAGTCTGACCTCTGTTTCCATATTTCTTCACTGTGTGGATGAAAAATTGTCACTCGTCATCTTCTTCTACGAGGATTAGTCACTAGCCACTGCAGTCGCTGACCTTCAACGCATCCTGAAAGGAGTTCAGGGCTCAGATCAAGAGTGAGGCACTCTGTGCTCTGGGAAAAACTGGCAGAACAGGCCTTCAGATAGATATTTTCAGGAGAAGAATCTATGAGCTCAATTCTTGCATCTTGTCATACCTAGAAAAGCACTAAGATCATTAATGAAGACATCTACTCCTCATGAGTCGCAGCAACCCTCTGCCCAAATGCATGCTTGACTGCATGTAACCTTATTCACAAAAATCACATACATACTGATCTCCACCCCTGCTTCCTCCCAGCAGTTCCTCAGAGCTCTCTGAGAGGCTGTTTCCCAGGCTATAGTCTTCATTTTGCCCCAAATAAAATTTAACTCACAGCCCTCATGCTGTGCTTTTTTTTTTTTTTTTTCAGTTGACAAGTGTCACCATAATTGCTTTGTTTTTGTGTTTGTAAAACTAGACAGATAACCGCCTTGGTGGGGATGGAGGGGAGGACAGTAGGGAGTGAGGCATGCCCCAGGCTCTGAGCTTGCAGCACATGGTTCCCACCTCCCAGGCTCACGCCTGCCTTACCGGGGGCCTGGCCGGAGCCCCGCTGGGTTTACAGCTCTTATTCGGGCTCTGAGCTCTCAAGACCATCTTCAGCAGGTTGGGGCGCTTGCAGAGCCGCTTTCCTTAGTTGGTTGGGCTTTTCACAGGCTTAAAGCATCATACCTCTGTGAGCACAGCCTGTTAGCAGCCCAGGTCAGCAGCTCTGGGTCCTTCCAGAGCCACCCTTCCAAGTGCATCCCCGCCATCCTGCGGCCTGCGTTTCCTCTGACTTGCCCAGCCTCTGTCTCTGTCGTCTGTTCCTCTCTCCTTGTCATTACCTGCGCTCTTGGCTCTGGGAGCAGTTCCCTAGGTTTCCCCAAGCTCGAGAGCTGTGGAGAACGTTGGGAATTGTGGCAATGGTTTCCTAGGCATATGGGCAGTCAGCAGGTTTTTCTTAAAAAAAAAAAATGGGGGAAATAAAACCCACCTCCTTAATCCTCCATAATATTTAAGGGAGGAAAACATGAGAAAAGCATGAAGGAAACATACAGGAATTTCTTCTAATTATCCCTGCCTCCCAACCTGAGGACCGACCACTGTTAACATGTTAGCATCTGTCTTTCCATATTAATATATTTTATGCCTATAATAGCATACATTGTTTTCTCTACAGAAAAAAAAGTCACCAAAATAGTTACTATTTTGTAGGGTTCTTTGGTTTTTGTTTTTGCTTGTTTGTTTTTCTTCTTCTTAGCATGAATATTTTCTATGTCAACCAATATTCTTCTACAATATGATTTTTAATGATTGTACAGCATCCCATTATGGATATATCATAATTTATTTAATCAATACTCTTGTTTGGCATTTTAGTGGTTTACATTTTTTTTCCTGCAATGCTGTGATGAGTATTCAAGAACTTAACATTCTGATGCATTATCTCTGATTATATTCTTACATTCTTGGAAGTAGTATTGCAGGGTCAGACAGCACGCACACATATAAAGCTTTACTCCAGTTCTACAGTGCTTTTAAAACTCAATTTTATTTACTGTAAAAACAATATTAGAGCAGTAATAATGAATTCCTCAAAAGAAACATCACCCACAAACTTCCTTCTCTGACAAATCAGTTGTTTCTTTTTGCTCACGTTCCTGTCCATATTTAGAGAGGAGTTTTACATGATTGTGTTTATGCCTGTGTTAGGCTATTATAATTCCCAGGAATGCATACTCATACAGGCTTCAGGGTCTAATTGAAACCATTTAGCTAAAAGGGAAAAGAGTCCCACCAAAATTCAGCAAAAGGGGTTGGAATCTGGTAAGTCTGTTGGACTGGAGCTGGAGAAGCTGTTCTAGATCTCAGGCAGCTTTCCAGAACTCGGTCGGACCTCCTGATATCCATGCCAACACTCTGTCATTTACCTCAGTTAGCTACTCTTTGTGCTTTTGCTTCTTTCTGCATCTCTTTCTCTCCTTTCCCCCCGCTGACTTCCTCACACTCTGCTCTGTATCTTTTCTCAGCCTAATATTTTCCAGTTCCAGACAACACACATGTTCACAGCCTTTCATTCCCATACTTGACCTCGTGATCTACATGTCCTTTAAGCTTCAGCCCCTGATGTGGTTTGCCTGAGTCTCTTAGTATTCCCCCAATTCCAACTCCAAAGGATGAGAAACCTGGACAGAGACAAGATGGCGGAGTAGAAGGACGTGAGCTCACCCTTCTTACAAAAACACCAAAATCACAACAAACTGCTGAACAACCATAGACAAAAATACGCTGGAACCTACCAAAAAAGATACCCTACATCCAAAGACAAAGAAGCAGCCACAACGAGATGGTAGGAGGGGCACAATCGCAATAAAATCAAATCCCATACCTGCAGGGTGGGCAACACACAAACTGGAAATTAATTACACCACAGAAGTGAAGGTTCTGAGCCCCACATCAGGCTCCCCAGCCTGGGGGTCTGGTCACGGGAAGAGGAGCCCCCAGAGAATCTGGCTTTGAAGGCCAGGGAGGTTTGATCACAGGAATTCCACAGGACTGGGGGAAACAGAAACTTCACTCTTGGAGGGCGCACACAGGGTCTCATGTGCACCAGGACCCAGGGATGAGAAACCTATTGGTCCAGTTTACTCCTGTTTGAGCAGAGTTTTACACAAAGTATCTCAGTGGATATTGGCCCCTTCCCCGCCTCCAGCCATTGGGCTGTATGGAGAGGAGGGGTCATAGAGCCAAATGGCACAGAACATGGTTGTTGGGCTACTCTGTTCAGCAGGTGCTCTGGGTGATCCAGTTCCTTAAAAAGTGATAGTAGTAATGGAAAATAATCTGAAAAAGAATATATATATATATATATATATATATATATATAAATGAATAACTTTGCTGTACATCTGAAACATTGTAAATCAACTGTACTTTAATTAAAAGTAAAAAAGGTAAGGAACCTGAGCTCCAGTGAGACTAAAAAAAAAAAAAAGTGGTAGCAGCTATTATAGGTAGCTGGGTTTTTATGTATAGTACAATAACATAGATAAATTATGTGTTCTAGTGTTTGAATTATTTTGTCATAAGCATATAAAGACTTCATATTTATCCAGCTTAACATGGGCATAATAGTTCATCCAGTGGGTAGACTGCAGTTTGTTTAAACTATCTCCTATAGTTAAATATTTAAATTTACTGGCTTTTCTAAAAAAAAAAAAAAAAAAGCAATTTGGAAAATTCTGTAATGAACAGCTTATCAGTATATATATTTAGTTTTTTTAGATTTTTCTCTTCGGTGTTCAATTAGTAATGTTTTTAGCAGCAAGGAAAAGAAGGCTTCTCTAAATGGCCTTTCAAATAAGGGGTTATCGTTCTCATATAATAAGTTACTCAAAGGCAAAAGACTGCTGGCTTTGGTTCCCTTGGCCTTTTTCTCATGTCAGTGTTCTCAAAATGGCTGCTGAAGCTCTAATCATAAAATCAGTATACAAGGCAGAAAGGAGGGAGAGGTAACGCTGGTTCAGGTCTGCATTTTGTTTTTATCATCCCAGAATCACCACCAGTAGACATAGACTTAGGTCTGTCTGGCTAGAATTATGTTAAAGGTCACCCCTACCTGCAAGGGAGGCTACAAAAGCATCTTTCCAACCTCTTTATTTGGAGGCAGCAAAGAAGAAAAGAGACAGTAATGTGCCTTAAACCAGCCTTCCTGGTGTTGTCACAAGGGCTTCTCAAATGTGCTGAAGCTTCAGAAAGCTTCCTGCAAATCACATCTTGCCTGGAAGCCTATTCGGAAAGCAGATAAATGTGGAGTTGCTTTAGTTGAAGTGAGGATGGGGGCTTAGAGCTTTATGTGGTCAACACCCCATCACCCAGTAGAAGGTATTTCCTGCTTTCCAACTGTCCAGCACCTATATCATCTTGCAATTCATACCCAAGTTTTCTGTTTGGGGAGACTCCCCATATGTGTGGAGACTTGGGAGAGAATTCCCATCTCCCACTGGTAAGCCAAAGACGGATATTCTTCACCCCCACCTCCTGCTTTCTTGCAAAACCCAAGGCATGTGATTCAGGCTCAATTAGGCATTCTTTTCTATGTCTTTGAATCAGGAGCATGTGACAGTATGGGGGTGATTGAGGTCATTTTCCTCTCAGCAGCAGGGCCGCATGCACCGGACTCTGCTCGCTCTGAGACGTGTAGTGTGGTTCCAGCTCCCTAGCCTGCTGGAATTGTCTTGTTTTCTGCCTGCTTTTGGAACCTGCTTGTATAGCTTCCCACTGATTCTGTGAACCTCTGAGTTTTTTCAGCGCATTGACTTTTGGCTTAAGATAGCCAGGGTTAATTTCTCTTGCTTATAGATCCAAACCCTGCCTAAAACATACCTTTCCTAGCAGTCCCATGGACAATTCTGTGGAATTTCTAGGGTTGCAAGGAGCATAGTTTAAAATCTGCTGCCTTAGGAGTAACCCCTTGGAATGGAATTAAGGGACAAAGGTACAAACAGTTTAAAGTTTCTTGATAATTATTGCCAAAGAGCGTTCCAAAAGAATCGTGTAACTTTACTTAACCACAAGCACTGGGTATTCTCATTGTTTTAATTTTTGCTAGTATAATGGCAGGGAAATGGTTCCTATTAGTGTTTTAATTTGCACATACTTGAAATATGAAGCTAAACACATTTCCTTATGTTGATTTATGGTTGTATTTCTATTTATGGAAGGGATCTGTTTATTCAAGATTTAATTTTTCTTTTTAATGATATCAACATATAATTTATATATTAATTCTTTGAATATTTACTGCAAACATTATTCTATTTTATCTTCCTTTTGTTACGTTTCTTTGCACAGAAGCTTCACATTTTTACATAGTAAAATCTGTTCACCTTTTCCTTTGTGATTTCTTCTTTGCTTCAATGCTTGAAAAGTTATTATTCCTCCAAAGGTCTGATAAATAGGGAATTCAATTTCCTGCCAGTTTTTCTGTGATGTGGCTTTCATCTATTTAACTCTTTTATCCATCTGAGATATATTTTTGAGTATTGTATAAAGGTATGGATCTAAATGATCACACTGAGTTTTAGATTGATATGCTTTTGTAAATAAGCCAAGCCTCTGCATTTTTGATTTGAGTTTTAGTAATACAAAGAATATTGTGCAGGGAGCCGGGGCTTGTGATTGAGACAAATGTGAGTAAAATGGAGAAAGAGCTTTAGACAATTGAGTTAGAAACAGAGAGAGAGGGAACGACTGAAACAGAGACAGAAAAGCTGAAATAGATACTGAAATAGAAACAAAGAGAAGTGAAGACTCATGGAGAAAAGACAGTCTCTTCAACAAGTGGTGTAGGGAAAGTTGGACAGCCACAAATAAATCAATGATGTTAGAACACAGCCTCACACCATACACAAAAATAAACTCAAAATGGCTTAAAGACTTAAATATAAGACATGACACCGTAAAACTCCTAGAAGAGAATATAGGCAAAACTTTCTCTGACATAAATCGTACTAATGTTTTCTTAGGTCAGTCTCCCAAGGCAATAGAAATAAAAGCAAAAATAAACAAATGGGACCTAATCAAACTAATAAGCTTTTGCACAGCAAAGGAAATCATAAGCAAAACAAAAAGACAACCAACGGACTGGGAGAAAATATCTGCAAACGATGCAACCAACAAGGGTTTGATTTCCAAAATATACAAACAGCTCATACAACTCAATAACAAAAAAATAACCCAATCAAAGAATGACAGAAGACCTAAATAGACATTTCTCGAAAGAAGTCGTACAGATGGCCAATAGACAAGTGAAAAGATGCTCAACATCCCTAATTATTAGAGAAATGCAAATCAAAACTACAATGAGGTATCACCTCACACCAGGCAGAATGGCCTTCATTAAAGTCTACAAATAACAAATGCTGGAGAGGGTGTAGAGTAAAGAGAACCCTCCTACACTGTTGGTGGGAATGTAAATTGGTGCAGCCGCCATAGAAAACAGTATGGAAGTTCCTTAAAAACCTGAAAATAGAGTTGCTGCATGACCCAGCAATCCCACTCCTGGGCATATATCCAGAGAAACCTATACTTCAAAAAGATACATGCATCCCAGTGTTCATAGCAGCGCTATTTACAATAGCCAAGACATGGAAGCAACCTAAATGTTCATCTACAGATGAATTGATAAAGAGGATATATATATATATATATGTAATGGAATACTATTCAGCTATAAAAAAGAATGAAATAATACCATTTGCAGTAACATGGGTGGACCTAGAAATTATCATGCTAAGTGAAGTAAGTCAGGAAGAGAAAGACTAATACCATATATCACTTATATGTGGAATCTAAAATATGACACAAAAGAACTTATTTACAAAACAGTAATAGACAGACATGGAAAACAAACTTATGTTTACCAAAGGGGAAAGGGGGTGGGGGAGGGATAATTAGGAGTTTGGAATTAGCAGATACACAGTATTATATATAAAATAGGTAAACGACAAGGTCCTACTGTATAGTGCAGGGAACTATATTCAATATCCTGTAATAAACCATAATGGAAAAGAATATGAAAAAAATATGTATCTATCTATCTATCTATCTATCTATATATATATATATATATATAACTGAGTCACGTCGCTGTATGCCAGAAACTAATACAACATTGTAAATCAACTTGCTTTATTAAAAAAAAAAAAAGAGTGAAAAAGGAAAAGAAGTAGAGACTCAAAGGGCAAGATGACAAGGAAAAGAAACGGAGGTCCAGTGCAGGAGAGGGTTTGGGTGTCTCAGGCCAGACCTGGAGCTTGGCTTGGTGACCCCTGGGGCTGGGGAACTGACTGGCAGAGGCTCAGATGATGTCAAGGAGCAGCAATGGGGGATTTCCTTCTGCTACAGCTGCTCCATCCAGCTTGAGTCTGTCCATTGAGAACGCCAATTCCCATTCATTCTCCAGTTGGCTCCAGGTCTGGGGGATCTCAGGGGCCTAGAGGAAAATATCTTTCCTTTCTCCTATTCATAGTCTTCCTTCTCTCTGGTCTGGCTTTAGGCAAGCATTCAAGGAAGGACAAGATCCTGAAGACCAGTCATCTAAAATGACCACCTGTGGGGGCTGTATTGTCTGAATGTCTCTGCCTGGTCCTGAAGCCCATTATTATCCTTATTAGAGGGGTTGAGCAATTGTACCCATCAATAAAAGGTAGATGTGGGATTTGAACCCTGGTCTTATCTAATTCCAAATCTTATGCTTCTTTCCCGTGCATCAAGATATTGGGCTTATCCCACATCTCCACTAAAAATTGTCTTCTCCAGAACGCCCTTTGTCTCTGCTTATCTATATATGTCATCTTCCCATCACATCAGCCTAAAGGGCTGTTTCCCACCTCTGATTTCCTATAGCTCAGGCTTCCTTTGGCACTGAGGCCTTACTTTTAGGCCTGTCTTCTACTCTTACCTAAATATTGCGGTATTTTTGTCTTGTCTCCTCAACTGAGTTATAACTTGGAACTGTATTTTACCCCTTTGGACTTCCTTGCATCACTTCACACTATGCTGTCCAGTTAGTGGTTCATTCATTCACTCAACAAGTATTTTATCAGAAACTTCTAAGTGCCAGGCACTGTGTGAAGGACTGAGAAGGCAAAACTAATTGTTTGTCAAAAAATATTTTCCAAATTAGTTTTAATACATTGCTGCCCTGTAGTATGGCCCCAGATGCTGGCATGCTCCAGTCACAGAAAGGTATGAATCAACAACCCCCTTGCTGGTCCCTATGCTCTGGCTCTGGCATGAAAATCTGTGCAGAAAGGCCAAAGAGGAAACGGCTTTCCCTATTGCTCACTAGGGTCTTTTCAAGCCTGGACCTTGGGGTATTATGACTCTAAAATATGATTCCTTTTTTCAAAGCTCTTATCAAGGTTTGCATCTTTAATAGGTAGCACTGAGAGGATGTTGGCATATATCTTTCCCTGGGGTCAGAGAGACCTGGGATCAAATTCAGGTTCTACTTATGTGGCCCTTAACCAGTCCCTTCAGTTCCCCAAGCCTTAGTCTCCTCATCTGTAAAACTAGGGTGATAGTAGCTGCAGTGAACACAAGAGAATGTGCATATAAAGCTCCCAGCTCATAGCAAGTTTGAAGGACAGGGGAGATGTTATTTATAAAGAGAGCTTCAAAATCCCCAAGTGTGACTTAGGGTTCTTCAGTACCTTCCCTGTCTTTCCTTTCCTTTTTTTAAAAAAAATATCTCCCTGGCTAATTGACACATTGTCTATACATTTTAAAGCTCTAGGTGGTTGTTGATAAACATTTTCTAGACATATTGCAATTTGTAGTGTTTGTAGTTACAGTATCTAACTCTAAAAATAAATGTGTTTCTGAAACGAGTAATAAGTAATTTTCTGAGTGTAAAACTCTTTTTCCACATTCATTTTAAAGAAGTTTTTAACTAATTAATTTGTTTTTCTGAATAGATAATATAATAGTCTCCCAGTTTCTTGTTTATCCTTCTAGAAATAAAAAAGTCAATGATACAACTAACTACACATTTATATATGCTCTCGTTGTACACAAATGGTGGTGTATTATACATACTGTCCGTTATTTCATTTAAGTAAATCTTGAAGATTGTTACAAGTTAGTATGAATTCCTTTTTCTTTTTTTTCTGCATAGTATCTCCTTGTATGAATGTACCTTGATTTATTTGACCAGTCTTGAATTAATGGACATTTAAATTGTCAATCTCTTGCTATCTGCTATCACAAATAGCGCTTCAGTAAACAGCCTCATGTATGTTATTTTCTACATGCATATACCCATTAAATAAGTTATTAGAATCAGATTTGCTAGGTCAAAGGGCATGTAAATTTGTAATTTTGCTAGATATTGCCCACTCCCAAAGAATGTTTACATCTTGGTTGGGGTTCCCCCAGAAAAGCATATCTCTGTGACAATAATTCTAGTGCAAGTAGTGTATTTGGAAGGCTCAGGAAACACCAGAAAGCTGAGGGGAAGGGGAGTGAAACAGGGAAAGGAAGGCAACCATTGAAGGGATGTATTATGAAACCAGCTAATACAGTATGTGACTGAAACTTAATCCCACTTGGAAATGCTGAGAAATGGTGCAGAATACTTGCTTCTGGATTTTCCTAAACAAAGGTGAGGAAGCTGCATCTCCCCAGAGTCACTGGCTGAAGGCTGCTCTGGGAGCATGGGGGTGTGAGATACGAATAGCGAATAGCGGGGTAGGTGTTAATTCCCTGGTCTGGCCTTCTGGTGGCCAGAACGGACTTCCACAGTTCAGAAAAATTCCTCAGGCAAAGAGATGAAATTTGGGGGGCATTGAGTCCCTGAGTACATTGAAAGTACAGGCTATGGACTGGACTCAACTAACAATGAATGAAAATTACTGTTTCCCCTGACTTTTGCTCCATGAAGTGTTATCAAATATTTGATCTTGCCAATTGTATAAGGGAAAAATAGTACTAATAACACAAAAAATAGTGACTCCATGTAGTTTTAATTTTCAGGTCTATTATAATCCACATTGATTTTTAAAATAAAATAATTTAAAACTCACCGTCTATCTAACACTTCTCTAAATATAAAGGACTCTTACATGTTCCAGTAAATCAACACACCCTCATCCTACCCTATGAATAGGTGTCACAGTTATTCCCATTTTAAAACAATAAAGAGAGGAGTAAAGAGGTTTAGTAACCTGCCCTAAACTACTCAGTTTATCAGTAGGGATTTGATGTCAGATTTTCTTGTTTCAAAACCAATGTATCCTTGGAAAAACTGTTCTCTTCTAAATGGGATAAAACAGACCAGCCACGTAACCTCTCGGTTTCTTGATCTGTAAAACAAAGAGTAGTGAACATCTATTGTTTGAGTCTTTCCAGCATCCATTCTCCATTCTTGAGATAGCATCAATATTATCACCTGGGAATCTGTTAGAATTGCCAATTCTTGGGCTTTACCCCAGACCTACTGAATCAGAAACTCCTGGGTTGGAGCCCAGCAATCTGTGGTTTAACAAGCCCTCCAGGTGATTCTGATTCATGCTGAAGTTTGAGAAACACTGACTCAGGGGAAGAGAAATAAGTGGAGCCATCTTGCCAACACCAGGGCAAATCCAGCTTGAGACTTGAGTCATATGGGACAAACACAGCTGAGAGATACAGACAGTGAAAGAGTCCTGACGATACCATCTGCGTCTCTGAGTCTAGCCGTTCCTAAAGTTAGATCAACAGCTGTATCATTTAGTTACATGAACCAATAAGTTCTTTTTATTTCAGTTTGAGTTGGGTTTCTGTCACCGGCAACCAAACAAGTCCTTATGGTCAAGGGAATCATTTATTCCTCCTTATATTTCCAAGCAGAGAGATTCTCTCTGAGCACTGGTTCTCAAAGTGTGGTCCCAAGATAAGCAGCATCAGCATCACCAGGGAACTTGTTAAAAAATAAGACTTATCAGACCATACCAGAGACCCAGTGAATCAGGGTTCTGGGGGTGGAGCCCAGAAATCTGTGTTGTAATAAGCTCTGCAGGTGATTCTGATGCCCACTAAAATTGAAAATCACCAGAGTAGCCTCTCTCCGCATCCCTTATTCATCCTTCTCCACAAAGAAGGTATGACTTCTACTTGACTATCCACTTGAGTTTGGAAGAATGGTGTGGGCATGCTCTGTTTAACTCCTTCCTTTGTTTTCTTTGGGAGTCAGCCTGACTAAAAGGGGCAGTTATTCTGTGTTCCTCTATGTGCTACAAGTTTTACGGAGGTAGAGCCCCATAAGATGAGGCCTGCAGTTTTTCCAGCCCTGCCTATAACTCAATGGTACATTTATTCTGGGAACAGTGTAAGCAAGCCTACTTGGCCTCACGTCTAAGCCATATCCTCCAGTCTGTGTCTTATCAGCAACAAAGCTGACCTTTGGATCTCCATCTATTGGTTTTCTGTGTCCTATTTCTCAATTGGTTCAAAACTTGGGTGGGGAGGAGGGCTGTTATTTATTGGGTCCCCTAACGCCCCCACACTGACTAACATAGGAGGTAGAGTAGACCTGTCAAGTCCCTTCCCTTTCTAGCATTTAGGATGCCATGTCTCACACTCTCACTCCAGGGCTCCTGAGTTTTCCAAAAAGAAAACCTTGTTTGTTCTGACCAGACCACTGGTGTTGCAGCTGCAGGAGACAGAAGTATCCCATGTCCCACGGGGCACAGGAGGGAAGATTGCAATCACAAAGCATTTCCTTTCAGTTCTCTCCTGAAACAGTGTAATTCTGTGGGGACAGGAACAGGGCTTAGAAACCACTGCATTTTAAAAAGCTTCCTAGGTGCTGTCTACCTTGCCTTATTATCAGGTTCTACCAGCTGTCTAACCTAAATCCATATAGCTGCATTTGAAGTTGTATCCTTTTGTTCTGGAAGCTAGAGATGTCTTAGCTTATTCAAAAGAAGAAAGGACTTCGCTCTTCTCTCTGCCACTCTTTCGGTCTTTCCTGAGTTCTTCACAAGTCTTTAAAACAGCCATAGTCACAGTCCTGGTAAGGGGTGTGGGTGAAAGAGAGAGCTGTTTGGAGCTCTATAAACCAGGCCTGGGTGCTAGAGGAAGCTCAATTTTCAGGGCTCAGTCCCCACAGAGCAGCAGGCATGTCTCTCTTTGGAAAGCTGCTGCGGGGAAGAAAGAGAGAAAGCAGCCATCACTGTTCAACCTGACTGATAGAGAATGACATAAGTAGTTTCTATATATTGACTCTGATTCTCAATCTTCCTGGAATAGTTAAGTCTCCCAGATTATCTAACTACCACTTATTTTTACATAGTTCAATCATATAGGTACAATTTTGGCTTCTGCTTTGCCCATATCATTAAAAATTGTTCATAAACATAATCTTATATTTTTCTTGACTAAAAAGAAATAGAGGTTGGACTTCATTAAAATAAAAAACTTGTACATCAAAGAATACTATCGAGAGGATGAAGAGCCACAGAAAATATATTTGCAAATGACATATCTGACAAGGGTTTAATATCCAGAATATATAAAGAACTCCTACAACTCAGCAACAAAAAGGCAAACAAACCAGTTAAAAAATAGGCAAAGGGACTTCCCTGGTGGCACAGTGGTTAAGAATCTGCCTGCCAATGTGGGGGACACGGGTTTAAGCCCTGGACCGGGAAGATCCCACATGCCGCGGAGCAACTAAGCCCATGCGCCACAACTACTGAGCCTGTGCTCTAGAGCCCGCGAGCCACAACTACTGAGCCCATGTGCCACAGCTATTGCAGCCTGCGTGCCTACAGTCCGTGCTCTGCAACAAGAGAAACCACTGCAATGAGAAGCCCGTGCACTGCAACGAAGAGTAGCCCCCGCTCACCGCAACTAGAGAAAGCCCGCATGCAGCAACGAAGAGTCAACACAGCCAAAAATAAATAAATTTATTTAAAAAAATAGGCAAAGGACTTGAATAAACATTTCACCAAAGAAGATATATAAATGGCAAATAGGCATATGAAAATATGCTCAACATCTCAACATCATTAGTCATTAGGAAATGCAAACCAAAACTATAATCAGATACCACTTCATACCTTTCAGGATGGCTATTATAAAAAAAGGAAGATAGCAAATGTTGATGAAGATGTGAGGAAATTGGAGCCCTCTCACATTGCTGGTGGAAATGTAAAATGGTGTAGCTGCTATGGAAAACAATTGGGCAGTTTCTCAAAGAGACATAACATTACCATTTGACCCAACAATTCCATTCCTAGGCATATACCCCAAAGGTCTGAAAACAGGAACTCAGGTACTTGTACACAAATGTTCATAGCAGGTGGTATTATTCACAATAGCCAAATAGTGGAAACAACCTAAATGTTCATCAACAGAGATGAATGGATAAACAAATAGTAGTATATCCATACAACAGGATACTATTCAGCCATAAAAAGGAATGAAGCATGCATATGTGCTATAACATGGAGGAACCTTGAAACATTATGCTAAATGAAATAAAACAGACACCAAAGGACACATGTATACTTACACTTATATGAGATATCTAAAATAGGAAAATTCATAGAGACAGAAAGTAGACTAGAGGTTATCAGGGGCTGGGGGTAGGAGGGAATGTGAAATTTCAGGAAAAAAAGGTAAAAAATACAGAAAAATGAAAAGTGGCAAATAACCTAAGATAACTGAATATCCTGCCTTTCTTTTTTAAAAAAATCTACTAATAATGATTAAATACAAAGCTTTGGAGCTCAGACCTCATGGGTTTAAATATGTACTCTTCAATTTACTAGCTATAGGACACCTCTGTGCCGAAGCTTTTTTTTGTAAAATACAAACAAAAATAGAATCCACTTCAGTTGGTTGATTTGTGGATTAAATTGGATAATACGTTTTAAGTGATTAACACGGTGCCAGGTTCATGGTAACTGCTCAGTAAATGGTAGCTATTATATATATATATATATATATATATATATGTAACACCAGAATCATACTGTATATACTGATTTGTATCTCACTCTTTTCATTTTCCTATATAAATAAAAAATATTTTTAATGGCCACGTAGTGTTCTATACTATGGCTATAGCATTATTTATTTAATCAAGTCCCCGTTGTTGAATATTTAGGTGGTTTTTGATTTTTCATTATTTAAAAAAATGCAATAATGGACACCCTTGCTAGATTCTTCCTGGCAGTTATGCCTGAGAAGGGTGGTGTGACTTTGGCCCTGATTAGCCTTCTGGACTCTTGGGCTCCCAAGGCAGTGTACTACATTAAGTCAGGCCACAGGCTGGGAGACAGAATCTGAGTTCCAGTCATGCTTCTGCTCTATCTCTAGGCAATGGTGAGGAATGCTCTTTTCTGTCTGGGCCTTTGCTTCCCCATCTATAAAATGAGAGCATTAGAGGGAATGACTTCAGGGTCCCTTTTCTGCTTTAAGGCTCTGATTCTCTGATCATCCTCCACTAAGCTGTGGATTCCTCCAGCTCTGTTGTGGCCTTCCTTAGGGCTGTGTGTGCACACGCTCCAGCCTGTGTTTCAGCTTCTATTCTTAGCAGCATGATCTTTAAACAAGGAATAGATTTGTGCGTCTGTCTCATCTCAGATGCATGCAGCTCCTGCTGGGTTGTTTCATTCTCCACCAGCCATTCATTCACATTAGAAGCAGGGGCCTATTAAGGAAATAAGTGGATGGTGCTCTTCCATTAACTGTGATGAGATTCGAATGCTCTCTGATCTGGGAGTTTGGCCCTCTTTGGTCACCAGGCCTGGGTTCTGTCTGACTCAGCTGTAGATGAGGTCAGGGGAATCTTAGTTTCAGCACCTCCCTCCCCACTCCACCCCCAAATCCTTTCTCTGGGCTGGGCCAGGAATGGTATTTCGGCAATGGTAATTTTTAGAGATGATGAGTAACAAACATTCCAGATGAGAGGGTCATTGTTTGTCCTGAAAAAAAAAAAGAGTGGACATGCGTGAGTCTACTCTCCTCCAAGAGTTCCCAACTGTGGTGGTGTCTCAGAGTCACTTTGGGTATCTGTTTATTTATTTTGAATTTTATTTTATTTATTTTTTTATACAGCAGGTTCTTATTAGTTATCCATTTTATACATATTAGTGTATACATGTCAATCCCAATCTCCCAATTCATCACACCACCATCCCCACCCCCCCACACTTTCCCCCCTTGGTGTCCATACGTTTGTTCTCTACATCTGTGTCTCTATATCTGCCCTGCAAACCGGTTCATCTGTACCATTTTTCTAGGTTCTACATATATGCGTTAATATACGACATTTGTTTTTCTCTTTCTGATTTACTTTACTCTGTATGACAGTCTCTGGATCCATCCACGTCTCTACAAATGACCCAATTTTGTTCCTTTTTATGGCTGAGTAATATTTCATTGTATATATATACCACATCTTCTTTATCCATTTGTCTGTCAATGGGTGTTTAGGTTGCTTCCATGACCTGGCTATTGTAAATAGTGCTGCAATGAACATTGGGGTGCATGTGTCTTTTGGAATTATGGTTTTCTCTGGACATATGCCCTGTAGTGGGATTGCTGGGTCATATGGTAGTTCTATTTTTAGTTTTTTAAGGAACCTCCATACTGTTGTCCACAGTGGTGTATCAATTTACATTCCCACCAACAGTGCAAGAAGGTTCCCTTTTCTCCACACCCTCTCCAGCATTTGCTGTTTGTAGATTTTCTGGTGATGCCCATTCTAACTGGTGTGAGGTGATACCTCACTGTAGTTTTGATCTGCATTTCTCTAATAATTTCGCTTTGGGTATTTAAATACACAAATTCACATTCTTGGTCTGCAAATAGAGATTTCTATTTACTAAGTCTGGGGTGGAGCCTAGGTTCTTCATTTTAAGATACTACAGGGGACTCAAATGTGCATTCTAGGTGGAGAACATTGGCATAAAGTAGTAGGATTTGCAAACTCTTAAAGCCCACAGAGGCCAGACAGGTAACATCAAATGGGTGGGGTGTGATACAAGGGTGCTGATTACTTTGAAGAGCAGGAACATCCATACTCTTCTCAAGGGCAGCCTGTACTTACCTTTAGCCATTGTCCTATGATAATGCTGGCCCAGTGTTGGTAGATGTTCCATTTAATTTTTTCAGGAAGAGTTAGAAATCTAGATTTGTTTGTGAAATATTCTAAATTAAAATATCAGCAACCAATTCAAAAATTGTATTCAAAACATATCTTTTGGCCAAATCTGACCCTGAATCTGCCCACTGAAGTCTCTTGACACCCCTGTAGCCAGACCATCACTCCACTGAAATCAAAATGGTACATTCAACATCTCTTTTGATTGGCAGCATCACGCTCTCTCTGTGCTATGAGGCTTTGTGGGATTCTGGGTAACACCCAGCTTGGCAATGGGGCATTGTGCTCTGAGCATAGGAGTCAGGAGACCTGTATCCTGCTAACAACTTGCTAGGTGACACTGGGAAAGAAATTCCTTCCCTAGTCACAGGATTTCTTTCGGTAAGATTAGGGGCATGATCTCTAGTGTCCTTTCCAAGGTTCTGGGTCATTCTTCTGATGAAGATTTTTGTACTTCCCTGTTATCTCTTAGCTACTGGAGAAAGAAACTTTTTAGATTAAGATGAAAATTCATCTTTAATTAGCATGAATGACAACTAGTTCTTTCTCTGCCAGATACTCCTGTCTTCAGTGGTTTGTTTTGCAGGAGAATTTCTTTTTGCTGTAGGCTTTTGGGATATTTTGTAAGGGCAAGAAAGCATTTTGGGACAGAATGTCTACATGGAGTTGAACATGTGGGCTTCTTCCTTGCTGAACACTTGACTTTGAGTTAAATTTTTTAAAAATAAAGGAGTAGAGTTGACATGAGGAATATCTTGAAGTAAAAAGACATTTCCTTAGTAGCTCAAATAAAACCCTGCAATTGAATCTTTCATCCTCACAGCTTTGAGATTTGATTCATATGCCATAAAACTCACTTTAAGAAGTATATAGTTCAATGGTTTTTAGTATATTTACAGAACTGTGCAACCATCATAGATATCTAATTCCAGAACATTTTCATATCTCCAAAAAGAAACCCCATACCCATTATCAGTCACAGAGCATTTCCCCCTCAGTCCTGGCAACCACTAATCTACTTTCTGTCTCTATAGATTTTCCTATCCTGGACCTTTCATACAGTGGGAAACATATAATATGTTGTCTTCTGTGACTGGCTTCTTTCACTTAGCCTAATGTTTTCAAGATTCATCCATGTTGTAGCATGTATCAGTACTTTATCCCTTTTTATTGCAAAATAATATTCCATTGTATGAATACCCTATATTTTATTTATCTGTTCATCAGGTGATGGATAATTGAGTTAATTCCACTTTTTGGCTATTATAAATAATACTGCTATAAACTTGCACTTTCAGGTTTTTATATGGACATGTTTTAATTTATCTTGGGTATATACTTAAGGCTGGAACTTCCAGGTCGTATGGTAACTCTATGTTTAACTTTTTTGAGGAAATGTCAGATTGTTTTCCAAAGCAGGAACGCCATTTTACATTCCTACCAGCAGTGTATGAGGGGTTTAGTTTCTCCAAATCCTTGTTAACATTTGTTATTATCTGTCTTTTTGATTCTAGTTATCCTAGTGGGTGTGAAGTGGTATCTCATTGTAGTTTTGATTCTGTAGTTGAATCTGTCCTTGATTGGCTTCACCTAGGTCATACGCCCATCTATCAGCTAATTACTGTGGCCAGTGGGGGCTGATAATCTTCAGTGAATTAGGGTAAATCCCTGGAGCTGCAGGTGGGAGTCAGTCACTCTCAAACCACCGAGAGAAAATTAGGAGGCACTGTATGAAAGGAAGGAGAAACGGATGCCTGGGAGGCAACCAACACATGGTTTCTACAGCATGGGTTTACTTGCTTGGCTGCAGTGTTGGAATTGTCCTGTACACAGAGATTGCAGTGGTACAGAGTAGGAAGGAAAGAAAATCTTGGTCAGGACTCAGGCAGAGAAGAAGCTCAGCAAATAAGGATTGAAATAGGTTCTACTGAAAATAAGTTTCTCCCTGAAAACTCTAGTCACTGAATATATATGTGCACACAAGCTTGTATTCATTACCACCTTATCCTCTTTTTCTTTTACTGGTCAAACTATCATCAGGCTCAGAACCCCCTGAGTGCTCCTATACCAGATGCAGAGGCACAGAATACTAAGGAATTCATTATAATTGCTTTAGGACCAATACCTTATTCCCCCAGTCTAAATAGTCAGTCTTTATACTTTATAGATTGAAATTATTCCCAAAGAAAAAGTTTAAAAAAGCACAACCAGTTTACTGTTTTATTTTGCTCATGATTTTGTAGGTCAGGAAGGGCTGACCTGGGTAGCTCTTGCTTGGGGTCTTTCATGCAGTTGCAGCCAGATGCCAGCAGGGGCTGCAGTCATCTGATGGCTGGACAGAGCTCCGTGTCCAAGGTGTCGCACATGGCTGGCAGTTGATGCTGGCAGTCAGCTAGGAGCTCAGCTAGACCTTTGACTGGCATGCTTACATGTGGCCTCTCTAGCATGGCAGTCTCAGGGTAGCCAAACTTCTTACGATGTTTCTCCCAGAGTGAGAATCCCAAGAGAACAGGTGGAAGCCACGTGGCCTCTTCTGACCTAGACTTGGAAGTTATACAGCATCTCTTCTGCTGCATTCTACTGGTTCCAAGAGAGTCACTAAGCTGTTTCCAAGAGCTTGCAGTCATGTTCCAAAACTGCCATAAATGCTTACTACATGCCAGGCACTGTTTTATGTGCTTTATATGTATTAACTCATTTGATTCTTACTAAAAACCCCCTTAAGGTAGGTAGTCTTACGGTCTTTATTTTAGAGAAGAGAAAACTGAGGCACATGTCAGTAAGCTTCCAACAGGATACCAGTAGTGAGAGAGCTAGGATTTGAATCCAGTCTGGCCCCAGAGCCCATGGTCTTATCTACTGCCCTACACTGCCTCAGTATACAGCTGTGATTCCTGCTACATTTGGTTAAACTGCTATACACATAGATAATCACTTTTAATTTACAAGCACACTCCCCCAACACAATCAAAATCATGTGACACATGGCTTACCTTCTCCGCTCTGACTTCTTCATATGCGGTTTGCTTTCCCTGGAATACTTTTCTTCCAGTTATTCATCTCTCTATATTATTTATTCTTCAGGTCTTTTAGGAAGCCTTCCCTGACCACCCAGCTCTGTAGTGAGTGCTTCTCCCATGGCCACACGGAGCTATTAGTTATAGCCCTTATCATTATGCCTGACAACTTGCCTGTTGTCCTGGCCGTTTCCCCATTGGATTCTTAGTTCCCTGAGGGCAGGGAACTGTTCATAAAAGGATCGGTAGCACTGAGTACAGTGCCTGGTATGTAGTGTGTAAAAAAGCATAAATTAATCTCTCACACTCACACCCCTCAAATACAATTACCGCACATTTTTCACATATACACACAGCCACTAAGACACTCTCCTGATACAACATATGCCACATATACTCTTGTCCACTCACCCTCAATCACTGTGATTAAGTCTCTGTGACATCCCTCACACACCGCAAGCATATCACACACACAATTATTGTGACAGCTCTAATCTTCAAGCACTGTCATATACTGTTTTTCATACAGTCATGGTCACCATCTGTACTCTTAAAACAGGATATTTACCCTCCCACAAACTGAATTAAGATGACAACAGCTCTATTTTTCACACACGCCTTCACATACTGTATTTTTTATCCACACAATCCCTGACCATCCCTGACATATACAATTATGGTCACACACTGTCTACCATCTTCTTCCCACTCCCACACTCTTTGTCACACACACTCACTCGCACACGCACACGCGTGCACACACCCACTCACAGTCAAGGGATTGCAGGGGCACATCTGAGGGGGTCTGAGCCCTCCGTCAGCGCCCGAATCTCAGCCCAGGCCAGCGCGGCCCCGCCCCTCCCCGCCCCCTCATGCATATGCAGCACCTCAGCCTGGCGGCCCGGCCCCCAGACGGCCATTTGTAGCTGCGCTGGAGGCTGCGTTCGGCAGGCGCTGCGAAGACGTGTGCAGGAGTGCGCCCCCCGGACGCTGCAGCCCCTCGCCGCTGCGGTCACCTCGCTTCTCCGCGCCTCGGTTGGGACCCGGCCAGCCCGGGCGCCGCGCTGCCGCCCGGACCGGCCCTCCAGCAGCTCCCGGCGCCCGGGACCCCCGCCCGGCCGCTCGCCCGCAGCCCGCCGGCCGCACAAGTCCCCGGAGCCGGGCCTAGGGCGGGCGGCGGCTCGGCGTGGCCGGGCTGGGCTCGGCGGCGTCCCCATGGCCGCGGCCGGCTGGCGGGACGGCTCCGGCCAAGAGAAGTACCGGCTCGTGGTGGTCGGCGGGGGCGGCGTGGGCAAGTCGGCGCTCACCATCCAGTTCATCCAGGTGCCTGGAGCGGGCCTTCCCCGGGGCGCCGGGGCGGCGGCGGGCGGGGGCTCGCGCTACCTGTGGCGGGGCGGCCGCGGGGACCCCGCCCCGGAGGTGCCGCGTGGGCCGGGGGTGGGCGGGAGGCGGGCGGGGGGCTCCGGCCGGCTCTGCCCTACTGCCCTGCGGTCGGGGCGCCCCGCTCCTGCCTGCTGGGCGCCCAGCTCGGCGTCCCGGGAGTCGGGCTTCTCAGGAATGTGTCCGGGAGGGCGGAGCTGGCGGAGTGGGAAGCGCAGATCCACCTTCTCGCTGCGGCCGCGGCCCGAGCCCTTCGGGAGAGGCAGCGCTGCCGCGCCGGGCTTCCTGCCCCGAGGCTGGGGCGCCGGGCGTAGGGCGTGGGGCTGGAGCCCCGCGCGCTGGGTTTCCAGCCGCCCCGGCCGCCTCCTGCACCGTGGGTGCAATCCCGGTGGCAACTTGGCCGCGGCTCCGCGTGATCTTCGGGCTTCTTCGCGCACGCCGAGCCGGAGCTGCCCGCTTCAAGCAGTGTTTCTCTTTGTGTGTGTTTGTGCTTTTCTTTTAAGTAATCTCTTAGGTAATACGTCCGGGTGGGAGTGTGTGATAATGCCCCAGGGAAATGGTGGCCTCGAGGAAGTTAAGAATGTTTTCCGATAGGGGTGAGACCATTTCCTAGGTATTCCTGGTGCCTTCCTGCCTCTCGCTGTGCCAAGGTGAAGTTTGGGGTGGGCCAGGCTGGGAGATGACCGACCGAGTCGTGCGTTCTGTGTCCGTTCCAACCTCTCTCTCCCCCACCCCCAATCCTCTCTGGTAGCTGGAGGCGGAAAGTCGGGTTGTAAAGGAAAGGGCGGTGGAATTCTTGATTCTTAGGATTTGCTCTTGGTGGGAGGTTTGAGTGATCTTTTTTGAGACTATTAAAAGAGAGAAACCCAGCTATCTCTCTGCTTTTGTCAACCTGCAAGGTGTGGCATATGCTGGGAGAGAATGAAGGTATCGCGTTATAACAGGTAACAAAGATACTCTCAGTATATCAAGAGTATTGTTTAAGATGCTTCGGTGAAATATTTTTGTTTGACCCATTTGTTATCAGTTGGCATACTTGAATAGCGTATTTCGTTTCACTTAATGTTTCTAGTGACATTAAAATACCGAGTACTGTAACATAAATGTGATTGTTACTTTTCACATTGACTAAATGAGCAATAATTGCTGTTATACTGTTTCAAGTATTAAAAACTGCTGCTAAAACCTTTGTATCCAGGAAGAGATGTTTATGTAGTGAGCATTTACAGTATGCTCGTTAGTGGGTTAAAAAAAAAAATCACACTAAGAGGTGAGATGGGCAACTTGTCCTTTCAGTTTAGCTGCAGTTTAGCTGCAGAATCAGAGATGCCCGTCATGTTGCTATTTCTCATAGGGCCAAGAGATACTTTAAGTAACTGATGGCAAAGCAAAACAATTTATAGCCAAGTCTTTCTTTGGAAACTGTAGTTAGGGGGAGGTGGGAGGTTGGTGAGGAGTGAGAGAATAATCCTGGGTTCCAGTGTTAATAAATAGTGTTCAAAAAAAACATAGTGTTACCTAAAAGATTTAAACCACAAATATTTCTTTAGTGTTTTGGGGGGAGGGACCATCGAAATGTATTTGAATCTGTAAGTTAATTATTTAGTTAAGGTATTGGAACCTTTTGTTTTTGGAAATAGTATTAGAAACCATTAAGATAACCGTAATTTCTGTCTGCTTAATGATTTTCTAGAATTCATTTGTTAAAGAAACACCTTTATGAATAGTGTTGTATTTAGGTACTCTAGATTTAAAAGAAGTAAAAGAGGCGTGTGTGCATGAGAGACGTGTATTTATACATAGAGAAAGAGTGTGAGCTTTGAGTCATACAGACTTGAGTGTTAGATCTTGCTGTGTTATTTATTTACTGGGAGAACATTGCAAAAATATTTAGCTTCTCTGAACCTCAATTTTCTTTTCAGTAAAATGGGTCTGATCGCAGTCTTCATAATCCTTTAAATTATGGGAACATCCTTAGCATGTGTCTAGTATGTAGTATGTGCTCCATTAATGATGGCTATTATAAGCTTATGTGTACACTTCTGTTAACACGTTTAAATGCAAAGGGAATTCAGAATCGAGGAAAAGTCAGTTTGGGAAGGATTGATGAGAGTACTGTGTAGACGTGATGGCAGGAAGAGAGGACATGTCTTACCTGAGTATGGGGAGTGGGGGAGTCATTATGCTAGCTTGGAGAGAGGAAGCAGGCAAGGAGGGGAGTGGGATAGGCCCGTGACCTGGGGCCAGTGAAAGGGAGGAACATGGCCTCTGACTTTGAGGAGGCTTTCTGGAGAGGTAGGAACCAGACCTGGATCGAGTCTCATCTCTACCACTTGCTGCCTGTGTAATCTTAGGTAAATTACTTAACTTCTCGATACCTTAGTTTTTCCCATCTGTGAACTGGGGACATACAAAGTACCACATACAGTTGTGAGAATTAAATGAGTTAACATATGTTCAGGGCCTAGAACAGTGTCTGGTACATAGTAAGGCTACAAACATTATTATTATTGTTGTTACTATATTAATCTTAGCTTATGGAGCTAAGGTGACTATCATCTACACTTAATAGAGCTGCTGTTTATTGTCTGACTCCTGGGAAATTAAAATTCATTCTGTTATGATTGTCTCGCAGTAGTAATTGGAAGGAGAGGAGACTGCAGAAGGATAGTAACCTTAATGAGCAGAAGCTAGTTCTCTCTGTAGGAGATCAGGATGGTACAAATTGGTTTTATTTATTTTGTAAGACTCCTGAGATATGACACTTTTTTACAGTGTTCAGTATGTATTTTTCTATTATGTAATCTTGAGTAGAAAAAATATAATGAACACATTTGGGAGTGGAGAACTTGAAAAACAGCTTTGCCTTTAACCCTGACTTTCCTTCACCTTAAATTTACTTGTTGCCTTTTATGCATATGAAGAGCTACAAAATTAGGAAATTAAGGCTATAATTACTTAATTGAGATGGGTTTTTCTCTTTAAAAATGAATGTAACACATCATAAAACATCCATGATTAAAAATGTAAAATATTATTAAGAGTATATGTGTGTGCATGACCTCCTCGTTTCTGTTCATAGTTTTTTGAAAGACGTCTTAAGTTTTATTGGTGAATACAGCCCCTAAACGATGAGTGGATCCTGTCATTAGGAAATGATCTTAACATTGTACAAAGTGAAATGGAAAGAGCCTTGACTATCTGGGTTCTAGGTCCTCCTACTCAGGTGATGCTGGGGAATCTTTTAATTGTCTGTAATCTCTTAAGGACTTAATTTCCTCCATAAAATGTTGGGTTTGGGTGAACAAATCTCTGCACCTTTGAAATTCTAGGTTCTTTCTTATTCAGTTAACAAACTAGGTATGTGTCTTAGGTCAAGTTTCTTAAGTTCTCAGAGCCTCAGTTTCCTGTATGAAAAGGGAGACTAATATTAGTACCTTTAGGGTTTCTGGAGTAAATAAAATAATTTATCCAAATCATTCAGCACAGTGCCATCTAAGAATAAGTAAAATAATAAATTTGCTGCTTTTACTTCTGTATCTTGTTCCTCTAAAACTAAATTTGTAATTTATTCATTTTTTTTGACATGTAATCTGATCTGTTTTAAGTCTTCAGCCCCTTTTCCCCTCAGCCTCATACTCCTCTCTCACTTTTGTATGATATCTAGGTAGTGAATGTTGATCCCATTTTGAGTTGGGGAAATTTTATCAGTTGAGCGTTGATTTTTGGAAATAATGGAGTAACCATTGGGGTTTCTGGCAGCTCTGAGAAAAGACCATACGTGTTTTACAGAATTAAGGAGAGGAATTTCCCAGCCTCTGTTCTTCATTTATTTAGCATCCTGACTTATTATTCAGCAGTTTGTCAGATTTTGAGCTATGTAGGGGGTAGCTGATTTCTCAATTATTGAGTTTTAGTCAATCTTATAACCTGTTAGCCTGGAGCTGACTCAGACATTGCTTTTTACCTAATTTGCGTTTTGGTGAATGTTTTTCCATTGCCTTTTCCTGGGGCAGAGATCCTAGAAGAGATTTCAAGGCACATGCATTTGTGTTAAAGTTAGTTGATCTTTGTGTGAAGTTTGTGAGTTTAGATTCCTGAATTTCTCTTCTGTGGCTACATCTTGAACATGTGCCCTGCATTAGAAATCACTTAAAATAAATTTTATCTGTGAATTTGAAACTATAGTGTAGACTTATTTTTAGTGTGCAAATTACTGTTTTATATTTTCGGAGTAATTTACAAATGAATTCTTAGCATTGAAAAATAAGGTACCCCTCCTAGTGGTGGTACATACTAGAGATTTCCTCATTTTGGTAGGAGTTGAAATGGTTCTTGTAATGATTTTTTTTTTTTCCTAGTCTTTTGGGCGCACTGTGTGTCCTATGGGATCTTAGTTCCCTGACTAGGGATTGAACCCACGCCCCCTGCATTGGCAGGGCGGAGTCTTAACCACTGGACCACCAGGGAAGTCCCAAGGAACTGCAGTGTTTCTGATGACTCAGACATTGTAATTCCTAGATACAAATGTTAGGCACTCAAGGAAGAACACTTTCTTTTAGAGGATGACTGCTTTTGTCAGAGGAGAAATTCTAACCTAGGGTTTCTTAAGACTCATTCGTTTTTAACGTGTGTGTGTGTGTGTGTGTGTGTCTGTGTCTGTGTCTGTCTGTCTGTCTGTCTGTCTTGGGATGCAGAAGTTGCAGGAGTTTAGTGGGGATACTTCTATTGAGTAGATTAAGAATTCTGCTTTCCCTTGGTACAATACCATTTGAAGGCAAAGTGATGACAGGCAGCTACCTACTGGGATGGGATTTTTAATTCATCTGTATTGCTGAAATGTCAAGGGTCATTCCTAAGCTTTGAAATGAAACTAGTCTGTTTAATTCAGTGAGGAAAGTAAATTGCTAACTTTAAAGTGGGGGAGGAGTGCAGAAAGAGACTTTCTTAAAGCTGTATTATTTAAAAAATTTTTAGTTTCCTTTTTCAAATTAAAATTGATCTCATAAAATAGAAACAGATTTTGTGATGCTGCATGAATGTTTATTTATTTATTTTTTTGCCCCTTTTGGTGAGGAGAAATATTAGTGTCTTTAGGGTATTAGTCCTTGCTGAAAAGTGATAATGAGTAAAAGACTCTGCTTGTAAACAATGTAGAGTTAATTGTCATTGAATCTTCTTGAAAGGCCTTGATCTTGAATTACTTTGGGTAGAGCCGTGAAGTCTGAGTTTGGGATTGAAACTTAGTGTAAAGTGATGTCCTTGGTAGCCATTTGATTTATTTCTATTTCGCAAAGAAAAATGTCTCTCAGGCCTTTATGAAATAGACAAAGATTTTATATGTATATATATATTTTTATTTATTTACTGTGTGGTTCTGAAAGAAGCAAAGAAATAGAAGTTGACTAAAATTGTGCTACTGGAGCTATATTGGACTTGAGTTCCTTCTAAATTATATTTTAGATTTAGTATTTTATAAGATCAATGTGATAAACCAGTTGTTCATTGGTTACATAACATTAAATAACATTAAATCATAGTTTAATTAAAAATATTATAGTTACAGAATTGGTTGTTTGTATATATTAGTAGTTTAATATTGCCAGCCAATTTATCTTGTCACCTCATATGATGGTGTTTTTTCCTAGGAGAAAGAATTTATATACAAGTTAGTAAATGTTCAGTACTGAAAGTACGGATATACATGCCAACATGATATCTGATGTTGCTTTTTAAAAAAACTTTACCCAGATTTCCCACATGCTACCATTTTACTGTATTTGTTTTATTCCTTCCCCCCATGTATATGCACTGTTTTTTTCTCAATCATCTGAGTGTAAGTTGAAGACAATGCTGCCTTATTTTTAAATACTTCCATGTATATTTCCTAAACACAAGGGTACTTGCTTACATAAACATAGTGTATAACCAAAATCAGAAATTAATATATTACTAATGTAATATGCAGAACTTTTTCAGATTTTGCCAGTTGTCCCAATAATGCCCTTTATAGCAAAAGAAAATCTCAGATTATGCAGTGCACTTTGTTTCCATGTCTTCTTTAATTTGGAACAGTTCTTTAGTCTTCATGTTTTATGACATTGACATCTTTGATTACAAGTTAGTTATTTGTAGAGTTCCCTCAATTTGAGTTTGTTTCTTCATGGTTAGATTCATTTTGGGGACAGGAATAGCACAGAAATGATGTGTTCTTCTCAGTGCATTATATCAGGAGACATAAAATGGATTTTGATTTGACTACATAGGTGCTTACCTTTTGACTCGGTAATCCCAGATCTAGGAATTTACCCTGAAAATGTACTTCCAACAGTATGAAAATACATGTGCATGAGGTCACAGCATTAGAAACAACCTACAGGATAGAGAGAAGTTGAATAGAATATGGTACATTCACCCAGTGGTGCAGCTATAAAAAGAATAAGAACCATCTCTATGAACTGATGGGAAATGCATTCCAGGATAAATTGTTCAGTGAAGAATACAAAATGCAAAAGTATCTACTGTTTTATTGATATACTACTTTTAGTGTAAGAAAGAAGAGGAAATGAGAAAATAGGACTGTAATCATTGGGGCAAAAACAGCACAGAATGGATGAATTTGAGATTAAAGAGATTATTGGTTAGCTATGGGGGTAGGTAGGGATAAGGAGAAAGTGATGGAATAGGGATAGTGACTCTTCTGAGGATACTTTTCTGACTTGTGGAACCATGTTTAATGTTTCACATACTCAGTATATAAACAGCAAGCACCAATAAAATCAAAAGTTGGAATACAAACAAAACAAATGAACTGAACTTTATATCGGATGACTAACATAACCACACTGAAGGAGGGAGAGAAAAAAAACTAATGTAAGTAACTTTTGAACCCGGTATTTGGACTATGTCCTCAGGATAAAGACAAAAAGAATTCGAAATAAACACTGAACTCTGGTTAACAGGCTTTTTTTTTCTCCCCTCCTTCATCACAGAGGCATGGGTTTGTAATTCTGAAACAGTTTTCTATACTAGGATTAAGTAAATTAGTAAATGTGTTGTGGAAAATGGGAGCCAAGTTCCTCACTATTGGAGAAGGGAGTTATAATTGTGGAAAGGGTGAAGGCTAGGAAGAACTCTTGATGCTTGATTGGAATTGAGCATACTGGCATGAACTCATGGTTTAAAAAGAATAAAGATAGATATAGAAGTAGGTGTATGTGGATACTCATAAACACATCTATCTATACATCTTTTTTCCAGCTCTGTCTGTTGAGAGTGCATAGAAACAGTGACACCCTATTAACAGTGAGAACACCCAGTGCTGGATCTTGGTTTCTAAATACCATTCTTTACTAAAAGGAACCTTGGAGAAATGACTGATCCCCGGGCTGGGGCAAGGAAAAAATAGAAGATGAGCTTGGAGCATCTTATAGTGCCAGAAAGTAAAGAGCTACTCAGAAAACAAAATGATGGTGACATGTCAAAGAGACACAGCCAGCCTGGAAGAACTCCCATTGGCTAACTCTGGGACAGTATCATCATCAAAATAAATAATGACAGTAATTGATTATTGCCCATAAATAATGTAAGAATCTAAGAATCCATAAGGATAAATAAATGAAGGAGGAAGGGAAGTTCTTCCTTAATGTAGAATTCTGACTAATAAACATAGAGGAAATGGTAGAATTAGAAAATCACCGTTTGGCAGTCAAGCAACTGATTTAAGTAACAATCATAAATGGATGTTAAAAGTAGTATGTAAAAGTTTGAGAGTAGCTGGATATTAACATAGTCTCAAAATATCTGCCCGTAATGTATTGTTATCGAATTGGGAGTGCATAATCTTAACCACTGGACCACCAGGGAAGTCCCAAATATCCTTATTTAAAGCAACCAAAAGTGTGTGTGACTGCAGTGTTTTTAAGAGATTGTTTTTTGTCTTTCGCATTTGATTTTGTTATTATAATTGTAAATACACTCAGTGGTATTAACCCCTTTCTCATTAGGAGCTGTTGCTTTTATTTGCCATTTCTTTCATTCTAACTGGTTTCAGTGCTTACAAGCAGTCCTCATGAGCAGCTAGTTTTTACTTTGAATTGTTATTTAGAGAACACTTTCGAGTACTTTTTTAGTCTAAGATTAAAATTTTACTTTTGCATGATACATGATGACTTGGCTGAGTATAAAATTATTGGATCCCAAGACTTGTATTACAGCAGTTGGAGGTACTGCTTTATTTATCTTCCGTGTCTTTGCCTTTATCTAACCGGCCTCAAGTTTCTATTCTGCAGGAATAACTAGTTTTCTATTTGTATGCTTGTAGCCTTCTCTTATCACTGGAAATGGTAACATTTATCAGGATATGACTAGAAGTTTTTCTCTGATCACCAGTTTTCTCTGAGAAATGATGAAACACTCTCAGGTCTAGGAAGGTTTTCTTCATTTTTGAAGTCATTTTCCCAATTATCTTCTGAAATACCTACTTGTGCATTGATTCTTTGAAATCATTGTTCCATATTTTCTTAAGTTAATCAGTGAGAAGGCTAAGATAGACTCCATTCAAGAATTTGTCAAATTTGCCTTCTGTATCACTGATGAAATTTTCTGGATGTCAAATCAAATTACTCTCTTAAACAGATTTAATGCCCTTGATATCTCAGTCTAATATTAATCAGTGGTGGTGATCTCTTGTCTTTTCTTAAGGCCACAAAACTGGTATTTTCTAAAGCTTGGTACTGCTTAAGGAAACAACTCCAGCCAGGGAAGGGTTTTTTCTTGAGTGGCAGAATGTAGTTTTTAAATTTATCCTCTTATGATGAGTTGATCTTAGCCATTCTTGGTGCTGGAAGTAAAGAACTGGCTGTCCCTCAGAATTACTGCAGACACTGAGATTCCAGTTGATCTTAGCCATTCTTGGTGTTGGAAATAAAGAACTGGCCGTCCCTCAGGCAGGACACTGAGATTCCCATTTTTTTTTTGATGCTGATGGGCAAGTTGATACTAGGGAGCTTTGATATTTGGAGTATCAACAAATATGAAATTCTGTGAAATCTGCTAAGACATTCAGCCAAATTTATGTTTTGGTTTTTTTTTTTTTTTGGCTGAGAGGTATAATTTTGGAGAATTAGAGGTGGTTAAAAGGGATAGTTTTCAAGTTTATTAGTACTTCAAATCTAAGGTTTCTGAATTGAGGCAAGTAGAAGAGGCTAGGGAAGATAGTGGAGGGAGAGTGTGTGTGTGAAGCTGTAAAATGCAGATCAATGCAAAGATTTTTCTTGTAGGTATAGAAATTAGAAGGGCCTAGAATCAAAAGTTGGAGTCCTTTCTTTAGCGTGTGTGTGTGTGTGTGCGTGTGTGTGTGTAATCTGAAGTATGCTTATTTTATGCTGTATTTTACGATTTCATATATAAAATTTGTTGTGCTTTCTCCTTTCTTTAAAAAATGGGATTGATCACCATTTCTCACAGTAGTGCTTTAAGTAACTTATCTGCTATAATTTATATTTGAAAGGTATTTGAAAGGATTTCTAGTAAGAGGTTTTCTAGAATGTTTCTTACATTACCATCATCACAAAGTCTGTAGTATCCTTAATGACTTTTTTGCATTATTTCTTTTGTTATGAAATCTTGTACTTTTTATTAATTCTTAGATAATTTTAATTTCAGTTTGGATATGCCCTTAATTTTTTTTGCGGTACGTGGGCCTCTCACTGTTGTGGCCTCTCCTGTTGCGGAGCACAGGCTCCAGATGCGCAGGCTCAGCAGCCATGGCCCACGGGCCCAGCAGCCCCGCGGCATGTGGGATCCTCCCGGACCGGGGCACGAACCCGCATCCCCTGCATTGGCAGGCAGACTCTCAACCACTGCGCCACCAGGGAAGCCCTATTCCCTTAATTTTTACATGATTTAAATTTGAGGAAGGATTGAGTGGCTGTCTTTGTAGATTTCTAGCTTTGTTGGGCTATGGTCAAAGAATGTGACCTGTAAATTCCCTGTTTTGGAACATTAAGAATTTTTAATGGCTAAACATACCATTGATTTTTGTAAATACTCCAAGAACATGAGAAAAGAATGAGTATTTATTTGTAGCTTATAAGGTGCAAAGTTTTACATAAATCTGTTAAAATGGAATTTTTTGATTGTATTATTCAAATCTTCTGTATCCTTTTTTCTCGTGTATTTTTAATCTGTGAAGCTCTGAAATTTTTATTAAATTTGTTTTAATTTTTTCCTTGCATTTCTAATTTTGCTTTGTTTTGATGTTGTATAATTTGGTGTATAAAATGTTATGATGATTACATCTTTCTTACGATTAAGTAGTACCAGTCTTGTGCAGCATTTTACTTTGAATTTCAACCTGTGATATTAATGTTACCTTTTCTATTTTTTGTTTGTATGCATTTATTTCATTTATGTTTTACTTTTTTTTTTGGTCATTTTATGGTAAGCTTTTCTAAATAATACGTAATGTGATCTTTAAAAATCAAACCTGAGAGTCTTTGTCTTTTAGCAGTGGAATTCACCCCATTCACATTTATTGTATAATATGATTATGTATTTATGAAATAATCTAGATAAATTTGCTTTGATCCTTTTTACTTTTTATATTTTATATTCTTTGCTTTTAACCTTTGTTTTTGCAGACTTAATTTTGTTTTTGTTGCTTTATTTCCCCTGCACTGAGAGTAAAACAATAAGAGATTATTTTAAAAGTAGAGGTTGTGTCTGAGAAACTTATTCCTTGTGGTTGCCTTTGTCATAGTCATAAGTAGTCTGTGAAATTAAACTCCACAGCTGCCATGTTTTTGTTTTTTAAAAAGATGTCCTAGACCTGGAAAAACTCACACTGCTTATCTGAGAACAGGCAGTTTGACGTAGTGTAAAGAATCCTTCTTGCGAGTTAAGATATTTCTCTAGATCTTGATTTAGCCACTATGTGACTGTGGCTTTGGATAAGATAACCATTCTGTTTGATTCACTTTGGCACTATTTTAAACTCTAAACAGTAGAATGTTTACAAGTAAAACAAGTATTTTAATAGAGAATTTTTATAGGCTTGGAATTTTTGCCTGAATGTCTGCTCCTTGGTTATACTTGTTTGTACATTTTATTCTTCATATTTAGATTTTGAGTGTCATAGACCAGGAATACTTTTGTTACATAGAAGTAAGCATATAGCAAAATATTTATTAGTATTTATTAATTGCTAGTATTGGGTCTTGAGCAGGGCATAATAAATAATTGGAAAAAAGAGGTCTTAGGAAACATGAGTTGTATCTATTATGGTTCCATAGCTGCTGGTCACTGAAGAGGATGTAGAACTAAACTGTTTTTGATTTTGGATTTCAGAGTTTCTCTGTAATTAAAAGATTGTTTATATGTGACATATGCACATTTGAATCTTGAGTTTTAGAAGTTTTAGCAGTTGATCCCACAGCATTCAGTTTTATTCAAAATAATCTTTGGAGAAGATTGTCCTATTTTAATTTCTCTCTGGAAGTTCTGACTCAGGAAATGTAAAACAGCTTGAGAGTAAGGTCTTAAAGATTTATTACTTTTGTCTTGTTTCCTGGTGGGTTTTCTCTTAATGCCTTGGTTAAATGATGACATGTGGTTGAGATTACAACAGTCAGCAATTTGTTAGCTGAAAGGAAAAGAACAGTAAGCAAGTAGTTGAGTCAAACTGCAAAGGAAGATTTGTGATAGATATAACATTTAAGTTTCAAAAATCTTGTGGAAAAGATATGTAAATACTAAATTTATAATTTTGTCTCTTTTGCCTCTGAAATTAAGATATATCAATTAAATAAGGTAGGGAAATTTGCCTTATGTATGTATATGCATGTGCGCAAGTGCACACAGGTGTGTATCTTACTTAAAATGAGAAAGGAGTGAATTTAGGTGAGCGAAAGGTTCATTGTTTTTGGAATCAGAAAATGGAGATAAAATATAAAACAAAGGTGTAGGTCTGTGATAATTTAATGACTTGCAGACGTTTAAATGAATAATAATAGTAGCTTAATTGAGTACTACATGAATTTATTATTTTCAGATATTGCCATGGTCCATGCTAACAAGTTGGTTTGAATTAGCTTCTTTTTAATTGTTAAGTTACTTAATGTTAAAAATTTCTTATAACCATTGCAGTGTTTTATGGTAAACATAAATCAAAAGTGCAAAGTTGAAAGTTAAGAATGGAGTAGAAATTGGTGAGCTTGCATGTTAGTAATTCATACTTCATCAAATGTTGGGTTTTGGGCTTATTTCCTTACCATCATGAAGTCTGATAGGTTCTATGGTCATAATTTTAGCAGGTGGTAAAATAGTATGGAAAACGTTGTCTTCTGTTACAGTGTTACAGTGTGATTCTCAATTTTTAATTTTACATTTTAAAGACACAGACTGATGTTTTGTTTATTTTTTTTCCTTCCTCAAATTACAAATTATGTATTTAGATGTCTTTATAGCAGATAGTTTCAGGAAGGAGCCATTGGCTGAGCTGATTAGTCAAATGAAGTTGTCTGACATGGGTTACTTTAGTTTGTGGTTTTAGATGAGAACAGTACATGGTGCACAGCTGTTGCTCCAACAGCTTTGTTCCAGCTGTCTTACTGGCCTGTCACAAAATACCCCACATTCCTTTTTTTTTTAATGGAACCCCTTGTAATATTCTATACTTTATTACTTAAAATGGATCCTGCCAATTGCTTTAATGACTTTTCTTCACTTTTATGCCTATCAATAGCTATTTATTTAGAATGATGCTAAAATGGATTATGAGTAACAGATTTAAACTTTGTCACCTTTGTAATTTTTTGTTGTGAATTAAAGTTGGAGATGTAAAATATTTATACAAGTTGTGTTAAACATTGAAAAAGTCACCAAACTTAAATAATGTCCCCAAATAAGTAGTTGCATCTGGATGATGAGACTGGCATCTTCTAATTTCTTTTTTTAACTTTGTGTTTGTATTAATAAGCTTCAATAGAATTATAAGATGAAAAGCCGTGATTTTGTGTTTTATAAAGTTTGTACAGAACCTATATTGGTAGACTTCAGTTTATGTTTTTTTGAGCAGGTGGTTGTACTTCAATTCATTTTACTATCTTACACAGTAACTGAATTATAATACTAAGGGCTTCAAGATTTGTTTTTTAATAAGGAACAAGGACCTATGAAGAGTAGTTTGAATCAGTAATGACTAATATATATTGAACATTTTCTCTGTTAGATACCATGCTAAAAGCTTTACACACATTGCCTTAATCCTTACAATTTATTGTTTCTTTTTTGCAGACATGGAAACTGAGGCTCAGAAGTTAAATAAATTGCTCAAGATCCCACAATAATGACTGAGATGGGACTTGAAGCCATATTTTCTTGATTACATAGCACCTGAGGGGACTATGCTCTATTACATTGCCCAGATAAAACATGTTTTATTAAGTGAGTTACCTTAACAATGAAGTCTTTGCTGAAGTTTTTCTTTGATTAGGTTCATGAAGCACTTTCCATTTAGTTGAAATTAGGAAACCTGGGATTGAATAGGCAGTGAAGGGTTGTTAATAGTATCTATTGGCCTCCCTCTCTGCTCCCTCCTGCCTGTCTCTGATCAGTCTCCTGTTACTCCTGCGCTTGCTGTTTTGGCCACTGCTCTCTCCTGACCTGGCAACCCCCAGACACCTGCCCCACACCTATTTGAAATTTCTGCTCTCACATAGTGCATTATGACTGGAGAAACACAGTCTGATCACACTTAGTCACGATCTGTGTGAAGTGTACATCCATGACTCTAGCTGTATCCTTTACCAAGTAGGCCCTTTTAATCTAATTGTTAGTCATCTTTCTAGATGTGACTCAGGGTTCATCTGAGCCTTTCCTGAGGGAATATTCAGATTGGATGAGGTGTCCGTCCCGTGTGCTTCCATAGTGTCCTGTGCATTTTTTTCCTGAACCTTTTCAGAGTAAGTTGTGGAAGTAATGCCCCGTTAGTGTTTGTTTCCTGAAGAACAAAAAAGAGAGTCTTTTATGTAACCTTTGTACAGTTATCAAAATCAGGATATTATCTAATTTACATTATTCAAACTTCACCAACTGTTCCAATAATGTCCTTTATAACGAAAGAAAAACAATGTTTTTTGCCCAGGATCCAATCCAGGATTGCATGTTGCGCTTATTTTTCATGTCTTTTAGTCTTAAAAGTTATCTGTAAAATATCCCACAATTTGGGTTGTCTTGTGTTTTCTTATCATTAGAATCAAATTGTGTAGTTTTGGCATAAATATCACAAAAGAAAAGTCTTTCTCCAGTACATCATATTTAGGAGGCAACATTTCTCCATAACCTTTGATGTGAAATCTGATGCCTTAGTTAATTGCTGAAAAATTGCTACTGTTCCCTTTGTAATTAACATCTTATGGGTAGAGATCCTGAGGCCAGGTTAATAACTAGTTATTTTTGAGCTTTTGGGGTTGTGTCTCTTACTCTTTATTGAATGCCCCTCCTTTCTCCCTTCCTCGTTTCCTTCTTCATTTCTTATTTAAACTTGCTATCTCCAATTTGTGTTTTGTGACAATAGTTTTTTTTTAATGCTCTCAAAGAATGCTTGTGTCATACTCATATTTTCTTTAGGGGCAAAAGCCCCCAGTTACTACATTTTCTTTATTCTTTAGAAAGATCTATACTTTCTTGGCCTTGATTTTTTTTCATCTATAAAATGAAGTGGCTGAAACAGATTATATCTAAGATCCTTTCAGATTCTAAAGCACATGAGTTTATGAGTTTTAAAAAATTAGATTGTTACATCCTGTTTGACCTTTTCCACCCTAAGTTTTCTAAGAAATTGTTTTCCTACTTCTTTCTGTATAATATATAAATGTCTCATTGCTTTGGATTGTAATCGACCTGTTCCTACTTTGGGGCCATGATATTCTTCACACGTAGATAATGTCTCTTGCCAGACTGAAAGACAAAGTGGTATTCTTCTTTTTTTGATAGGGTGAGGGTGGGAGTGGGGGACTCATTCCCAGAACAGTCAATAAATAAATCTGTCATTCCTTGGAGTTTTCTAAATTACTTAAAAGAGAAGAAAAAACCAATTCGGTACAATAGTGTTTATTACCTTTAAAAACATGATTTATGTATACTTCCTTTTAGAGGGTTTTACAGAGTTTCTAATCATTATATCATGATTTCTAAAGAAGTGAGAATCTTGATTCATTGTGGAATTTAGAACAAATTATTTAGTTGTAGAAGTTACTGTGCTATAAACAGACTGAAAGAATCGAGCCTTATTTCAACATTGTTAGTAATTTTAAGTTCTGTAGTAAAAGTATTAGGTTATTTAGTGAATTATTAAAAATTAATTGGCCACATTTTAACTTTTAAAAATAATTCTTCCTTAAGAATTTTGTCATAACTAGCATTTACCTTTTGTGATGATTTACATTTATGTAATATTTGTTTTCAGAGGACTTTTACATACATGATTTCCTTTTATACCAGCACCAACCCTTTATGATTGGAAGATGGCATGACATTGTCATGGGCATCATTATTTCCATTCTGTAGTTGAGGAAATGGAGGCTTGGGAAGAAGTGATTTGCTCAAGGTCCTATAGCAGGTAAACAGTGAAGTTGGGATTTAAGTTGGTTCTCCTGATTCCTAAGATACAGTGGTCTTTCTACAGAACTAGGAATGTTAAGTTGGAACAAAAATGCCAACAGTTTCTAGAGGGGAACTGAATAGAGTGATACATACTCATTTAATGAATGGAATTCTGTTACGTGACTGTTACCAGTATGAATCTTGGAGGAGCACTGAATAGCGGAAGGGTGGAGAAAGGGAAGAGTAAGTGAGGTTTCAACCAGAAGCACACTTGATGACTTGATATTTCTGCTAAAACTGCTCATGATGGCACCAAGGAAAGCTAGTGTGGGGCCCAAGCTGTGTAATGGCATCCTCTCTCTAACGTGTAGCTTCACAAGACTGAGGTATCTGTTTTACGAGTATCACTGTGGTATAAATGCGTGAAAATGGCAAACACCAAATTTAGGTATTTATTACCTTTTGGGGTGAGGAAGGAGAGGAGAGGGGAGTATGATTGTGGAGGGACATATAAGGGTCTACAGTCATATTGCTAATGTTTTATTACCTAAGTTGGGAGGTAGGTATAAATAGTCTTAATATTTTTTCTTCATAACATTTTCTGAGATATTTTATAGTTAATTAAGAACAAGAATTTGCTCTAAATTGACTTAACTATGTAGTCAAATGGAAACTTTGAGCCTTTCACTTGGTGTTCAAGGTATCATGACTTGGTTGACAAGACACAAGTGTGTTCTTTAGGGGTTTTCCTTCAGGGTGGGAAACTATTTTCTTCCCTGTCTATTCAAACAACAAATAAGACTTTAAGTGCGATTCTAATTACATTAAAAAGTTGATAATTGAGTTTGTGAGTAAAACTTTTGTATGAATGTGTGTGTATAAGAGTATTTGTTGTGATTTGCTTTTAAAACTACTATAGCCAGTTTCTGAAGATTTCTCCAAAGCACAGTATCTGATTTCATCATGGTGGTTACAGGAACTGATGATTCATTTTGCCTTAAATTTCCTGTATGAAGAACTGATACCTTTACCTTTTCCTAGAATAAAATTCTTAGACTATTAGTAGATATAAAAAATGAATGCTCACATAATGTGGTTTTAGATAGGTGTGAGTAAGGATTAAAAGAAAATCTAGAGTATTATATACTAGACCTGTGCTGTGTGCTATACTGTTAAACATTTTTGCTTATGAAATTCACTCATTTATAAAATGGATAATTCCTGGACTATTATCATCAAAAATTGATAATTTTGGGGGGATAGGATTATCTGTTTATTTAAAAATATGCTACCCATTTGATGGCTTTGTGAATGAAAAGGAATCATATTTCCAAGTTTGGGTGATTATAGGATTAGAAAAAATGCTGTTGGTGGTTGTTCGTATGAAAGCTTTTTATTTGCCTTTATTTGGGTACTTCTGCATTTTGGAGAGGTAAGATGGGAGAGAAAAGGAATTCTTTGTTCTTCAGTGTGAAAGTATGTACGGTTAGATGTTGCTAATTCCCACAATAAAGAAATGGATTGAAAACGTGATTAAAGGACATCTTTAGATTTAAAGATTATGATGTGTGCTTAAGAGGAAGTGGGTGGGGTAGAGTGGGTAAGAGGTAGAAGGTTGGTGAAGGTGGAGTAAATGCTCTTGTTCTTGAGTTTAGAGGTTTGAATGATCTCTTTTGGGGGTGTGTGTTACCTACAAATGAACTCATGATGTAAGTTGCAGGGGTCTCTTGGTGATTTTGGATGGATTCTGAATGTCATGGAAGGACTGGACTCTTGTGGTATTGATTTTTGGAAACTTGAAAAAGTGTTTTGCTTCTAGCATGGTTTAATTTTATAGGTTTCTTCTTCTGGTGTCTTCTCATAAGGAGAGCCATTCTTCCCATTCCAGTGGCAAGTAGAAGCTGTGATCCATTAAGACTTTTGTAGTAGACAGAATTTGGAAAATGTTCTACATGCAGGGGTTCTTTGACCTTTTCTTTGGTACAGAGGACTCTTGGGATTCTGGTAAAGCCTCTGGACTCCTCCGAATACTGTTTTTTAAAATGTATACCACATAGGTTTATAAAAGAACCAATTACATTTAATACAGTTATCAAAATGTTAAAAACAGAAGTCTTTTTTTTAACACATGTTGAGTGTAAATGCTATTCTGATTTATCTGCAACAGCTGTTATATGAAATACCTGTGATTTCTATTGGTGACAGTCACAGGTACTGTTACAGTGGTTTATTGAAGGAAATGCTAAATTTCTGGTTAGAGGTTAGTGAAAAAAAATTTTCCCCATCCACATTTTTGAAGTTTTAATCCCAAGAAACTCTTTTTAATGCAGAATGAATGAATGAATGAATGAATAAATACAGTAAGGATTTGGATCCAGATGACTGTTAGATTGAGTCTCGTTCACTACTTACTAGTATCTGCGTACTTTCTCAACTCTGAGCCTTTTATATCCTCATCAATACAATGGAGATGGTAATAGTACTTGTGGGAACACCTACAAAACTAAAATCCTAGAAGTACTGTTACCATTTCCATCTACCATCACAGTCGACTGGTATTGTCATTCTACCAGTTTGAGTGAAGTATAAAAACCTTACCTCCCTTTATGTCCCTTTACTCCCCCCTGTTGATAATATACTTTTTTAAAAAATTTCTTCTGCATACGTATAGAACTGCATCAGACCATATATAATTTTTGCTTCAACTTTCAGGAATACTTTAGAAAACTCAAGAGAAGGAAAACCTGTTGCATTTATCCATATTTTTGCTAACTGTTCTTCCTTCCTGAGGTTCCTTCTTTTATTGTTTCTTTTCTGTTTAGAGAACTTCTTTAGTCATCCTTTAAGAGTAAGTCTGCTGGTGACAGATTCTTTATACTTACTTTATCTTTTTGCCATAAGACAGTATTTTTTCTGGGTGTAGGATTCTGGATTGATAATTCAGCACTTGAAAAATTGTGCCACTTCTGGTCTTCATGTTTTCTGATGAGATATCTGCTGTCATTCTGTTTTTCCCCTATAGATAGGTGTTTTTCTCTGACTGCCTTCAAGATTTTTTCTTTGTTTTTAGAAGTTTAATTATGTGTCTTGGTGTGGATTTCTTCAGGTTTTTTACCTTTTTAGGGTTTGCTCATCTTCCTGAATGTATAGCTTTATGTCTTGCCAAATTTGGGAGTTTTTCAGCTATTATTTCTTGAAGTACTTTTTAAGCCCTACTCTTTTTGTCCTCTCCTTCTTGTATGCTGTTAATATGAATGTTTAATCTTTTGTTACCGTCTCACAGGACCTTGAGGCATCATTCTTTTTTTTTTTTTTTTTTTGCAGCCTATTTCTCTCTGTTTTTCAGATTAGGTAGCTTCTACCTACTGTCTTCCAGTCCGTTGATTATTTCTGTTCTTCCATTCTGGTTATTTTGGTTATTCTATTTTTCAGTTTTAAGTTCCCATTTGGTCCTTTATAACATATTTGTTTGCTGACTCTTTGATTTCTTTGCTGACACTTCTTTCTTTTTTTTCCCCATTTATTTCAAGCATGCTTGTAATTGTTGAAACATTTTTGTCCAGACTGCTTTAATGTCTTTGTCAGATGATTTTAACATCTCTGTCATCTTGATGTGGGTGTCTGTTGATTGCGCTTTTATCATTCAGTTTGAGATCCTCCTGGTTCTTGGATTTTTTTCTTTCTTTTTTTTTAAATATTTATTTGGCAGTGTTGGGTCTTAGTTGCCGTGTGCGGGATCTTTAGTTGCGGCATGTGGGATCTTTAGTTGCATGCAGAATCTAGTTCCCTGAACAGGGATCGAACCCAGGCCCCCTGCATTGGGAGTGCAGAGTCTTAACTTAACCCCTGGACCACCAGGGAAGTCCCAGTTCTTGGATTTTCTGTTGAAACCAGAACACATTTTGTTCTGAGGCTTTGGATCTTACTCAAACCGTGTGTTAGCTGACTCTTTGATGCTGCTCTGGCAGAAGGAAGGTGGAGGTGCTACCTTATTACTGCCAGGTGGAGGTAGACATTCCAGATGCTTCACCAAGGTTCCACTGGAACGTGAGGTGAGGGGAGACACTCCTTATTACTGCTGGGTGGGATGGAAGTCCAGACTCCCCTCATGTTCTTCAGTGATGCTCCTGGGTGAGAGAGGTTCGTTATTGGTAGGTGGGGATGAAAGTCCTGGCTTCCTACTTGGCCTTCTCTGATACTATCCAGTGGGGTATTGGGGTGCCTCTTTATGGCCTTGAGAGTGTGGGGTTAATTTTAGGCATCTCACGGTTGCATATTTTTAAAAAATTGGCTGATGATACAAACAATTCCTATGTTTCAGAAGAAAAATGGCAACAGGTGAGCAACAGACAATTAAAAAACAAAGTATAATAAATGTTTTAAATTGTCACCCCTTACTGATTAGCAAAAAAAAAAGCCATTTTAAGAAACGAAATTGAGTTATTTATAGTGAGGTGGATGGATCTACAGTCTGTCATACAGAGTGAAGTAAGTCAGAAAGAAAAATACTGTATTTTAACACATACCTATGGAATCTTAAAAAAAAAAAAAAGGTTCTGAAGAACCTAGGGGCAGGACAGGAATAAAGACGCAGACATAGAGAATGGACTTGAGGACACGGGGGGAGGGGGGAAGGGTAAGCTGGGATGAAGTGAGAGAGTGGCATGAACTTATATATACTACCCAATGTAAAATAGATAGTGGGAAGTAGCCTCATAGCACAGGGAGATCAGCTTGGTGCTTTGTGACCACCTAGAGGGGTGGGATAGGGAGGGTGGGAGGGAGACATAAGAGGGAGGAGATATGGGGATGTATGTATATCTATAGCTGATTCACTTTGTTACACAGCAGAAACTAACACACCATTGTAAAGCAATTACACTCCAATAAAGATGTTAAAAAATAATAAAACAATAAAAACCTAGTTAACTTTTTTTAAAAGCCATTTTAAAAATTATCAATTGACAAAGATTAATAAAAGGTTATCTGTTGTAGGTTAAAGATATAAGGATATGGGTACTCTCATATTGCTACTGAAATTGTAAATCAAAAATCTGAATTAGTCTTAAATGTCATAAATTTTGACATAGTAGTTAATTTTCAAGGCATTTTTCCTGATGAAGTAATTTGCTATAAGGTGCAAAGATTTATATACAAAGTTTTGAGGCAGTGTTACTTACAATAACAAGATTTTGGAAATAGCCTATATCAGGGCTCCCAAACACCTGGGCTGTGGACCGGTACCAGTCCGAGGCCTGTTAGGAACCAGGCCGCACAGCATGAGGTGAACAGCGGGCAAGTGAGCGAAGCTTCATCTGCTGCTCCGCATCGCTCGCATTACCGCCTGAACCATCTCCCCCCACCACTGCTCCCGGAAAAATTGTCTTCCATGAAACCGGTCCCTGGTGCCAAAAAGGTTGAGGATCGCTGGCCTATATGATGAATAATAAAGATGGATTAAATAATTGTCCATGTCATTAAAATTAATTTTTAAGAGAGTATTTGGCAAGGAGGAAATACGCATTAAGTAGGAGGTAAATGCAGAGTATAAAACTGGACATTCAGTACAATAGATTTAATTATATTTTGGTTTGTTTTTGGCATTGTGGCTAGGGACCTGGTTTTTGTTTTGTGTTGTTTTGTTTTGTTTTAGCTGCTCGCGGGCCTCTCACCACTGTGGCCTCTCCCGTTGCGGAGCACAGGCTCCGGACGCGCAGGCTCAGTGGCCGTGGCTCACGGGCCCAGCCGCTCCGTGGCATGCGGGATCTTCCCGGACCGGGGCACGAACCCGTGTCCCCTGAATCGGCAGGCGGACTCTCAACCACTGCGCCACCAGGGAAGCCCGGGACCTGGTATTTTTAGACATTAGAGACGATATTTTTCTTTAGTGTAGGGACAGATCCAAGTGTTGAGGGGCCTGAAGCCTATGTGATTTTGGGGACCCTCTTTAAGAAAGAATACAGAATTATGTACACAGATGAATATTTGTTTAGAATGAGAAAAGAGGCATTTGTGTAAATGAAGGGCCTCAAAACCCAACATTCATTTTGTGGTGAATCTGCCTCTGCTCTAAAGTATAAAATTTGGTATATGTACACTGAAACTTCATTAATTTTATTCATATCTTTTGTGTTCTATTTTTGATTACATGCTGTAATGTTTTCCTAAACTTCCCATGTTTCTAATAGTTTTTGCATTGACTTACATCCTTTTATGTAAATAATTTTGTTTCCATTACTGCATAAAGACATTATAAAATCTCATTATAGCTCTTGCCAAATAAATTTTACCATGTTTGATAATGATGTTTTCATCGTTGCTTTCCTTTGTTGACTAAATTTGATACATTTTTTTTGCTCACCCTTTTATTGTTAGCCTTCTATTTTTTTGAGCACTGTGTTGTTCAGTTTTATTTAAAAAGAACTCCTGTTGAGCCTCTTCTTTTTTAAGGAAGCCTCTTAATTTTATTACGATTATTTTGGTCTCAGTTTGGCCTCTTTGTATTTTTCCCTCCTTACTTCTGTTTGAGATGTGTTGTAGTTTCTTTATTTTACAGAGACTTTTAAGGAGTAACATCTATTTTTATTACTGGCAGTGTGTGTGTGTGTGTGTGTGTGTGTGTGTGTGTGTGTGTGTGTGTGTGTGTGTGTGTGTGTGTGTGTGTGTGTGTGTGTGTGTGTTGGGTGAGGGGAGAGTAAATAAAATTTTCATCCGTGAAATTCTTACTCTAACGAGCTGTGGTAGTGAGTATGTATGAATATATGAAGAGTCGGTTGGAAGAGATTAAAATTATGTACTGCACATTTTCTTTTTCCTTAAAGCATTTAGAGGTTCCTTAAGTAGGGGAGAATTTATGTGGCTTGGATTCTGTTGCGTGAATTTATATTGTTATAATTCTAGTTGCGATTTGATAACTTGTCTTTCAAATGAAATCAAGTGAATTTTAAGATAACTGGTTATTCTCTGGATTTTATAATCCCCACATCCTTGTGGGGTCCTTTTAGGTCGAGTGTTTGTGTGTGTGTGTGTGTGTGTGTGTGTGTGTACACTCAAGCAACGCAAACTTAGTTTGCTTACTTTTTAGTATATTAGTGTAAATTAAAAGGCAGTTTTTCTAGTACTGATAAAAATACTTCTGAACCTAATACAACACTGCTTGCCTCTTCTAGTGTTAGTAATGGCAATTTGTATTTGCTCTTTAAACATTTAGGAAGGCCCTGGAACTGATCCCTGCCCCCCAAGTTGAATAAAGTTAGTATATAGAATGAGACTCTCTCCCCCCCCCACTTAACTCTGAAGAAGACGACTTCCTTTATTTTGCATTTTTGGGTGGTGGTTATAGCACTTGTTTTGAGGTTTGACCACCTTTTGTTTCAGCTATTTTTATTTTTACATGTCACTTTGAGTATACTCAGTAGTGTTTTAACTACAATATCTTCTGTAATGAAATTCATGCATGCATATTATGTCTTAAAACACCACTGTTGTTTTGACTTAATTTGGCTTAATTGTTTTATGCTATTTCTGCTTTATCTGAGTTTTTTTTTTAACCAGTGAATGCCTGTTTTTCCACAGCCGAACTCATATTCTTAATAGATTTGCAATGTTTGTTTTAAGATATGACATGAATTTCAGCTGCTTGGTTTGCTAAGTGTCCCCACCCTTCCAACCCCCAGCAACTCAGTAGAGGACAGACATTTTGCTTTTATTGGAAGCTGTGTCCTAAATTGAGTTGGAACTCCTGATTTATATGCCAACGTCAGCTGGCATATAGGTATAGGAGAACTTTTACCCCTTAAATTTGTTTTTCTTACCCACTATTTAGCTTTCACAGGGCTTACTAAACAGTGAAACTTAATATATTATTTTATGTTGAATATTTACAGTCTTTTCCAAAACTTTATTAGCATTGGAAAGCATATATTCCCTGAAATAAGTTTCAATCTCATAACAATTGGTGTAGTTTAATCTAGTATGTGCCATAACCTTTTTTAAAAATTAATTAATTAATTAATTTAGTTTTGGGTGTGTTGGGTCTTCGTTTCTGTGCAAGGGCTTTCACTAGTTGCGGCGAGCGGGGGCCACTCTTCGTTGCGGTGCGCAGGCCTCTCACTGTCGCGGCCTCTCTTGTTGCGGAGCACAGGCTCCAGACGCACAGGCTCAGTAGTTGTGGCTCACGGGCCTAGTTGCTCCGTGGCATGTGGGATCTTCCCAGACCAGGGCTCGAACCCGTGTCCCCTGCATTGGCAGGCACATTCTCAACCACTGCGCCACCAGGGAAGCCCCATAACTTTTTATTTAAAATAGAAGCATCGGGACTTCCCTGGTGGTCCAGTGGCTAAGACTCTGCGCTCCCAATGCAGGGGGCCCAGGTTCGATCCCTGGTCAAGGAACTAGATCCCACATGCCGCAACTGAGAGTTCATATGCTGCAACTAAAGTTCGCGTGCCACGACTGAAGATCCTGCATGCAGCAACGAAGACTCTGTGCAGCCGAATAAACAAATATTTTTAAAAATAGAAGCATCACATAAAATAGTTAACAATTGCATACTTCCTGGCACAGAAATTCAATATACAGAATTACTTAGTAGCAGCAGCGTTTTAGAAGGTATATAATCTAGTTACTTGTAGTTTTAAGTTATTACTGTTTCTGGTTTTATGAAAAATAAGTAAAGCATTAGGTATATTCCCTGAGCTTTTTAGATTTGCACATATTCTTTTGAAGCCTTCACTAATGTTTTCATGTTCCATGCCATGGGATGATGAGGTCATTTTTAGTGCTATTGAAGGAAAGAAAACCAAACTCTCTTGAAGAGATTCTAATATGTCTGTGTTTTGCCTAATGCTTTCCTGTAATATTCCCAGACAGAAGGTCTTAAATTTGAGGAAGTAGTCGGGAGATGCCTAGTGAGATTCAAAACTCCATCTTCTCTCACAATGGGATCAATTGCTGCTTCTTCCCCAGCCCCCACTCCATTTCATAATTGGACAGTGGTATTTTATGCAAAAATTATCATTTTCCAAACCAAATAGAAGTTATGTTGGAAGAAGAGATCTGTTGTACAACAGCGAACAAAGAGACAATTCTTCCACATACTTAAAAAATGTATAACATCTATATCAGGAAACCTGAGAATGCTACCACATTTCACATAGAAGACCTAGTAGAAAAGCACACTATACTCTTGGATTTGAAGATTCAGGTTCTTAACTGTGTCAGTTCTAGAAGTCAATCTACAAGTTTAATGGCATTCTAAAAAAAAACAAAAACAAAACTCCACCAGACAGTTAACTCTGTTGAGGTAAGTATTAGTGTAAGCTCATTTTGTAGATGAATAAAATGAAGCTCAGAAATCAAGTAACCTCTCCAAGGTCAGAAAGCTAGGAAGTAGTTGAAGCAAGGCATCACAAGAAGATGTTTGAGGGCTCAGATGTAATAATAGCTAATATGTAGTAAGCACTTACATTACTAAGCACTACTGTTCCAGGCAAAGTACTACGTATTTTCTATTTAGAATAGCATCTAAATATATTTAGAAAATCAAAATTGTGAGGCCTCTAGGGTGGTTCTAGAGCTAAAGCATGCTGTATTTATAGATTTTATAGGTCTTTTATAATCTCCTCCTCCCAATTTCACTTTTCCCCATATGCATGAGCAGTTGTTCCAGCATCATTTATTGATTATTCTGACCTTCCCCTATGATTTGTTATTCTGCTTCTTTATATATCAAATTTCATATATGTGGAATTTTTCTTTTTTGGCCTTCTGTTTTATTAGTCTTTTTGCCTATTCCTGTATCAGTTCCACTCTATCTTAATTTCATGAATGGTTAGGATGAGCTTCACTGCTGTGTTCATTCAATGCAAGTTTCTTTTTTTTTTTAAACATTTTTATTGGAGTATAATTGCTTTACAATGGTGTGTTAGTTTATTCTTTATAACAAAGTGCATCAGCTATACATATACAATGCAAGTTTCATTGAACAAATACTTATAGGGCAACTTCTTTGTGCCAGGAATTGTGTAGGTGTTGGGAAAATAGCACTGAACAAAACAAAAAATTTTCATGGAGATCACTCTTGTAAAGAATTTCTTGGGTATTTGTCTTGCTTATAAGTTTTAGAATCAGCTTGCAGTTCCATGAAAAACCTGAGAGCTTTTTCAACTTTAAATTGTATCAGATAAGGAAAAATTGACATTTTGTCAATTCTATCCATGAACATAGAATGCTTTTCCATTCATGTGTATCTCCCTCTCTCCCTCCCTCCTCTGTTTTGACTTTTGTTTGGCTTTATAGTTTCTTTTCATATTTTATTAGGTTTATTCCCAGTTATCATATATTTGCTGTTGCTATTGTAAATGGATCTTCTATTTGACTTAAGTTTTCTAATGGCTTGTATACAGAAATGGCCTATTTTTGGCTGGGGGTTATGTAGATTTAGTTTTGGGTATTCAAGTATCCAAATACCTTGCAAGGTATCCATATACCTTGCAGAGCTCTATTTCCCATAATTATTTTGTGTATTCTGTAGGGTTTTCTACATAGATAATCATATCATCAAATACAGTTGACCCTTGAACAATGAAGGGGTTAGGGGTGCTGACCCTTCTTGCAGTGGAAAAGTCCAGGTATAACTTAGTTGGCATTCCATAAAGGTGGTTCCTCCATCAACCAACCATGGATCATGTAGTACTGTAGTATTTACTATTAAAAAAAATTCACATATAAGTGGACGCATGCAGCTCAAACCTGTGTTATTCAAGGGTCAACCGTTTGTGTGTGTGTGTTTAAGAAAGAATGGAAAATTTTATTCGCACCAATCTGAGGATTATAGCCTGAGAGAGAGTCTTTTCAGGAAACTCTAAGGACATTTCTAACTGTAATCTGTTTTTAATTCTCATATCATTTTGTTTTCTTGACTTATTGCATTGGTTAGGATCGCCAATATAATGTAACAGTGGACGTTCTTTTTTTTTTTTTTTTTTTTTTGTGGTTCGCGGGCCTCTCACTGTTGTGGCCTCTCCTGTTGCGGAGCACAGGCTCAGCGGCCATGGCTCACGGGCCTAGCCACTCTGCAGCATGTGGGATCTCCCCGGACCGGGGCATGAACCCATGTCCCCTGCATTGGCAGGCGAACTCTCAACCACTGTGCCACCAGGGAAGCCCTCTTTCTTTTTTTTAATTGAAGTATAGTTGATGTACAATATCATGTAAATTACAGGTGTACAGCATAGTGATTCACAATCTCTAAAGGTTATACTCCATTTATAGTTATTCTAAAATATTGGCCATATTCCATGTGTTGTACAGTATATCCTTGTAGCTTATTTTATACCTAATAGTTTGTACCTCTTAATCCCCATCCTTAAAGCCCCTCCCCCCTTTCCTTTCCCCATTGGTAACCACTAGTTTGTTCTCTGTGTCTGCTTCTTTTTTGTTGTATTCAATAGTTTTATTTTTTAGATTCCACATGTAAGTGATATACAGTATTTGTCTTTCTCTGTCTTACTTCACTTACCATAATACCCTCCAAGTCCATCCATGTTGCTGCAGATGGCAAAATTTCATTTTTTTATAGCTGAGTAGTATTCCATTGTATGTATATACCATATCTTCTTTATCTATTCATCTGTTCATGGACACTTAGATTGCTTCCATATCTTGGCAATTGTAAATAATGCTGCTGTGAACACTGGGGTGTATGCATCTTTTTGAATTAGTATTTTTGTTTTTTTGGATATATACCCCGAAGTGGAATTGCTGGGTCATATGGTAGTTCTACTTTTAGTTTTCTTTTTTTTTTTGGCCACACTGCGTGGCTTGCGGTATCTTAGTTCCCCGACCAGGGATTGAACCTGGGTCCTGGCAGTGAAAGTGCCGAGTCCTAACCACTAGACCTCCAGGGAATTCCCTACTTTTAGTTTTTTTAAGAAACCTCCATTATAGTGGACATTCTTGATTTTAAAGAGTTTCACTGTTAAAAAAAAATGTTTGCTGTAGGTCTTTGGTTCCCTTCTAGTCCCCCTTGCTATGAATTTTTAAGATAAATGTGACATTTTCTCATGCTTTTCCTGTATTTCTTATGATCATATTGTTTTTCCTTTAATCTGCTCATGTGGTGAATTATGTTTGTAATTTTTTCAAAAAGTCTGTGTATCCTTATATTCCTGGATTCTGGGATACATCTGTCATCAGTCATAATGTATATTCTTGTTTATGTACTGTTGGATTGATTCTGCTTGCGAATATTTTGTTTACAGACTTTTAATTTTTTTTGTATCTATGGTTTTTTTTCTGAAGTTGGCCTATAATTTTCATTTTTCTTAATGTACTCGTCTGGTTTTGGTATCTAGGTTATACTGGCCTCATGAGTTGGCAAGTATTTCCTCCTTTTCTGTTCTCTGGAAGAATTTGTGTAATACTGGAATTACCTGCTCCCTCAAAGTTTGGTAGAACTGGCTTTTACAACTTCTGGACCTGTTTTCTTGTGTGTATGTGTAACAAGGTTCTTTTGTTTCTTAATTTTTCCTTCTTTATTGGTCCTAGAATTATTAACGCTTCCTAATTACCTTGTCCCCAAGCTAGGGTGAGCTCAGGTAAGAGAAGGGAGCATTTATTGATAAGAAAACAGGAAATGCAGAATTTCAGGAAGGAGTCAGAATTCCAATTAGGAGCAAGCTGGAGGGTGGAAAGGGAGCTAAATCTGAGACTTCTCTCATGAAGAGGGGTCCCTCCAACCAGGCCGAAGTGGTCATAGGTGGGCTAAAGTGGTCTTAGCAGGTTGACGGCCCCCTGCTCTCTCTACTCCCACTCGCTTCCGAATGATCAAGCAAATGTGCACTAACAGAAGACAAGACAGGGCAGAAATAACAAATAACAGATTAAGGCTCCACCCACACCCTGAGCAGGGACATCAGGTATTTTGATACTTTTTGATCATTCTTCAGAGTGCCAATATAAAGAATGAGGGACTCCACTGCCATCCTTGCAGAGTTCCCGGCCACATTCCACCACCCTTCCATGAAGGGAAATTAATTGAGAGAAAATTTAGGTTTTCTCATTAGTCATGCTAGCAGGAGAGATGGTATGGACATTCCCTAAAGATTTTAAAGTATCGACGTTGCATTTACTTGTTTACAATCAGTTTATCTTTTATCATTAAGTTGCTTAAGTTACTACAAACATTAACTCACATTTTCAAAGTATTTTTCTATTTTATATCATGCTTCTTTTCATGATTGGTTGTCAGGGTCATGAGAGATGAATTTTAAAATAAATTTAAATCATTTGGTATTTTTATTTTTGCTAATCCATGATACTTTATATAAACTGACAGTATATTTAGTGCCTTTTAGAAAAGTTCCATTCCTGTGCTTTTATCTTAAGCCATTCTTAGCTAATGTTTTTGCATAACTTTTTCTGAAAACAAAAATTTGATTAAGGGGAATCTCTGGGGAATGGGGAATCTCTTTTAACTATGAAAGCTAAGGTCTACAGAAAAAAAACCTTTCTGATACTTTTATTTTATTTACAGATTGAAATTAGCTAAATGTTGTAAGTAAATAAGCGAGAATTGCTTAAAAGTCCATTTAAAATTTTTAACTGGATTAATTTCCAGTCTCAGTGTCAATTGACTTCTGACTTCTGGTAGAGAGCATGTGACTCTAGACAAGCATGCAGTCATTCTAGGTATATTGCCACTTAAGAAAAGGGCTTTTTAAAAATCTTACAACATGGGGAAAAAAAGATCTTTCTCTCTTGTGGTTTTACAGGGTGCCAGAGGTTTAGTTGCTTGTATGTTTCACTCAGTTGCTTTCTGTTCAATGAGTAGGATCACCACCATGCATCACAACTTTGCAGACTCACTGCAAAGGAAATAGCAAGAGATAAAATGACTTCAGATGAGTGTGGCTTTTTTGTGGGATGGGGTGGGTGGGCAATGCTACAACTAAATAAATTGAATTATGCAAGAAGGCCTTTATTTAACTCATCTTTATATTCTTCTCACACTGACTCTTTTTTGGGTATCATTTCTTAAAACATTTTCACAATGACCAGTTCATTGTAAATATATAACAATTACAGTGAGGTGTTTAGTATTTTTATAGTCGTATTTTGTTATCATTTCTCTAGTGAGCTCTTCGTTTTTCTCTTTTGGGCGGATAGCTTACATATTTTGAGCGCCTTAAGGTAAGAGATCTTAGGCCTCACAATGTGGAACTAACCCCCTTTATCGTGTCATGTTGGATTCTTTTACATCTGTTTTTGTTAGTTTATCCAGCAAGTTTCATTGTTTTACTCACACAGTTATTTTGCAGTAGGAAAAATAAAACTAATACTTGCATCTCTCTACCATAAGCCTTTTGGATAGGATCATGGCCTTTTATCTGTTAAGTGTTGGGTGTGAGATATTTTGATAATACTTTAAAGGGGAAGGAGAAATCCTTTCAATATGTATGGTAAACTTGCAGTTTTCTGTGCTCTTTCTTAGAAGGCAGAAGGGCGTCTGGATAGTTTATATCTGTGTTTATTGCAATGCAAGTCATACTTACGTACCTAGGAAAAACTTCGCCTGTTTGCCAGCTTATTGCCAATGTCAGGGTTCACTGAGGTCTGTGGGGAGAAGAATTTGAGGTCTGGACATTTTACTCCATAAATATAGAGAAAATAGGGGTAATACATTTGTTTTCTGCAGGTAACTCTCAGTATAACGTAGTGGTTTGGGACATAGAATCGAGCCAGACTGCTTGGAATCAATCTCCACGCTACCACTTACTGTCCTGTGGCTTTGGGCAAGTTACTTAACCTCTTATGTCTCCCTTTCCTCACCTGTAAGATGGAGACAGTAATAAGAGTACCTGCCTACTTCATGGACTTATTGTGAGGTTTCAGTTAACATATTTGTAAAGCACCTAGTGCCTGGCACATAATAAACTCTATAGAGGTATTGTGACTTAAGGTGTACAGATGTGTTTCCCTGAAGGAGTTGGAAGTGTGAAACTTAATTTTTCTAAAAGTCTGATTTAAAGTTACTTTTGAATAGCCCCCAAAGTGGGGAATGTAAGAATCAATAAAATGTCTCTGCTTGGGTTATCTTTACTGTACACTGTCTGCCTTCCTCTGGAAACATTGCTTCTGTCTTAGCTGCTCCATGGCCTGGCTGAGCTGGGCTCTTTGCTGGGATAACCACAGGAGGGGAGACTGAGTGAGGGCCTCACCTGACGGGATACAGGAGTCCTGCTATGAAAGAAGGGTTTTTACTTCTCTCATTAGGGCACCTAATTGAACAGGTGCTATCTCATCTCTGGGCGCTTTAGTGTTAAAAAGAAGTAAACATCCAAATAGGACTTATTGGGCTAGTGATTTCACTCATTCAGCAAATACTTCTCCAGGATTTATGTGCATAACCTTAAAGGAGTTTTTGCAAAAACGGTTTTCCTGTCCTAAAGTAGAGCTTTAGTCCTAACTGAAGGGGAAAACATCATGAAAATGTTTTGTTCTTTCTGCTATCTCTGAAAAGAACCCAATTCTCTTTTAGAAATGTAGTTTATTTTATGGTTGTCTCCTTCATACGCTAAAAGCTTTACTGTGATTTGTTTTATAGCGGAAGATCAGGAGGAACAACTGTTAACTTCTCTCATCTTCTAAGTATCTCGTTGATAAAAAGGCTTTTCTTCTTAGGTAAAGAAATTACCTGTGAATTTTGTTTCCCAAATAATTTAGTGAAATGTCAGTATGAATTTATTCATGTTGGCTTTAATAATTTTTATTAATAAAAGTATCCTGCATCTTTACAGGTCTGTCTTGCCTTTTATAAATAAAGCTCTTCCTGGCAAGATGTATAAATTTTGAATTCTATTTTTCCCATTGATTTACAGGACTAAGAATCTGTGGAACTGCTTATACCTAACCCCCTCCCCCCTGCCCCCATAAAGATAGCAATGTCAGGTGGTAGAACATTCATATCTGTGCTCCCATATAGTTTCTTATGCTAACCTACCTAAGGCTTATCATTCAGAAACTATAGTATCTTATCCATTCTAAGACACATTAAAAAATTCTTATTTTAATATCCTTGTAAGTAGGATGCATCTTCCAATTGATGGCATCCTTGAGTCAAGAAAAGATTGTACTTGTTTTCTTGTCTTGCCTCCTACTTGAGGATGAGTAGACTCCTTGAGGGTAAGAACTGATACTCATTTATTTTTGTTATCTCCAATGTCTGATTTGCATTTAGAGCCTCTGCTTTTGCTGAACTACAGTGTAGCAATTTTTAAGGTCATCTCAATAAACATTAGTTAAAATGAGACTTTCACTAGGACACTTTTGCAGGGAGAAACATCTAAAAGGAGGGCCTGGTAATTGCTGATAAGTAATTAAATGCTACTTCTACTTCCCCTCCTTTGCACCCCTTCTCTTTTGGTTGATTCTCTTGCTTAGTACTGATGCATACCTCACAAAGTATTACATACATTTTACCTGAATTGGTTGCTTTTAGCAGATGCCAGTGATGTGTAAGAGTAAGAATGTTATATTTTTATGATATACTGTTATTTTTTGAGCATCCTTTGGATATTGCATGGTGTCAAAATCACTTTCCATTATGTACATGAGGAAACGGTGGGGGGAGGGGGGGAGGGGGAGTTAGTTGCTTAGGGACATAATGTGTAGTCCCTGGTGTTGGAAGGCCAGACTTCTTGCTCAAGGCTGTGCTTTAGAAGAATCCTCTTCTGAATACCTTTCTTTTGTTATTTTCATTAGTTTAAAATTATCTGATTTACAAATAGCTCTGTGATTATGAGACTTCCGGGTTTTCATATCCTTACCATAAAAAACCAAACGTTTGGGCTTCCCTGGTGGTGCAGTGGTTGAGAGTCCGCCTGCTGATGCAGGGGACATGGGTTCGTGTCCTGGTCCGGGAAGATCCCACATGCCCTGGAACGGCTGGGCCCGTGAGCCATGGCCGTTGAGCCTGCGCGTCTGCGTCTGGAGCCTGTGCTCCGCAACAGGAGAGGTCACAGCAGTGGGAGGCCCGTGTAACGCAAAAATAAAAAAACAAAAACTAACCAAATGTTTGCTTGAGAAGGTGGGGTAGATCTAGCCTCCCTTTATCTTGCCCCTGAGCACCTTAATTATCAGTCTTGCAAAATATAGATGTAATCTTGGTGCTAGAAGAAACTGCTGGGACTTCAGTGGTGACACAGTGGTTAAGACTCTGCCTGCCAATTCAGGGGACACAGGTTCGATCCCTAGTCCAGGAAGATCCCACATGCCGTGGAGCAACTAAGTCCATGTGCCACAACTACTGAACCTGCGCTCTAGAGCCCCTGTGCCACAACTACTGAAGCCTGCGCACATAGAGCCAGTTGTTCCACAACAAGAGAAGCCACTGCAGTGAGAAGCCCGCGCATCACAATAAAGAGTAGCCCCAGGGCACTGCAACTAGAGAAAGCCCATGCATAGCAAGGAAGACCCAACGCAGCCATAAATCAATCAATCAATCAATCTACTCATGCTTCTTCCATTAAAAAAAAAAAGAAACTGCTTAGTGGATCTAGTTGTTTCCTTAGGTTAAGCTTTTATGTGTGAGGGATTAGAAAAGTCTGATCTAGGACCTTTATTAGTATTTTTTCTGGAAATGACTGTCATTTAAAATTTTAAAATTAGGCTTTATTTTTTTAAGAAGAGTTTTAGATTTACAGAAAAATTGAAAAGATAAAACAGAAAGTTTCCATATACTGGCGGCATCCCGGTCCCCCATTGTTAACATCTTATATGGAACATTTGTTGTAATTATTGAACCAACATTGATGCATTTTTATTAACTAGAGTCCATACTTCATTCAGGTTTCCATAGTTTTTATCTGATATCCCTTTTCTGTTCCAGGATCCCACCAAGACACCACGTTACATTTAGTTGTTGTGTTTCATTAGGCTCCTCTTAACTGACCTTGCTTGTTTTTTGGTGACCCTGACCATTGTTTTTTTTTTGTTTTTTTTTTTGTTTTTTTTTTTGCGGTATGCGGGCCTCTCACTGTTGTGGCCTCTCCCACTGCGGAGCACAGGCTCTGGACGTGCAGGCCCAGCGGCCATGGCTCATGGGCCCAGCCGCTCCGCGGCATGTGGGATCTTCCCGGACTGGGGCACCTGCATCAGCAGGCGGACTCTCAACCACTGCGCCACCAGGGAAGCCCGACCCTGACCATTTTGAGGAGTACTTGTCAAGTGTTTTGTAGAATGCCCCTCTATTGGAATTTGTCTGATGTTTTCCTCATAACTAGACTAGGGTTATGGGTTTTGGGGAGGAAGACCACAGAGGTAAAGTGCCATTTTCATCACATTGCATCACATCAAGCGTACATACTATCAGCTCGGTTTATGACTGTTGACGTTGACCTTGATCATCTGGCTGAGGTAGCATTTGTTTGGTTTCTCCACTGTAAAGTTACTCGTCTCCTCTTGCTTTTTTTCCATATTCTTTGGAGGGAAATCATTATGTGCAGCCCACACTTAGGGTGTGGGGATGCTGTGTGATATTGAATAAACATATTTTAATGGCACAACAGTTTAAAAACGTACCTGGAGTTAGTGAAATTTTTGTTTTTAACAAAAACATCACTGTTTAAATAAAACATTAAGGAATGTGCCTGCATTCAGAGATTTAGTTTGGCAAAAAGTTTCAAGCTTATTTTCATTCTCAGTGTTTCAGCCTTTGCTATCGCATGGCAGCTGTTAGGTGTTCCTCTTTACCTGCTTTTTGTGTTGTCTGTTTGATACTTTTGAGAAAATAATATGAAAGGGAAATACGGGAGATCATTAGTCAGAAACTCTTGAATAAAATTTGTTGATATTTTGATCTTCATCTATTGCTTTTCTGCACATGAAAATATTACTTCTAAAATTGAGGGCTTAGTTGATATGTAAATTATGATTAGAGACCAGAACAGTTCAGGACCCAAAATGATCAAGGGAAAGCACCTTGTCGGAAACCCCCATGACAATAAAGCTCTCCTTGTAGTTCCCATTTGTGTGTTTCAATTATAAGACTTATGTTAAAATTAGATCAGAATTTCCATTGTAGACTCTCAATTTCATAGTTGTGTAACTGCCGTACAAACTTGATTGTAAACAAAGGCCTTTAAGGATGGGCCTTATTCGAGCAATTTAAGAAAGGGTTATTCAACTTGCAGGGTAGAAAATACATGTCTGGTTTCACATTTTAAGTTGAGAAATCGTGAAGACAGGCTTTGATTTTAAAGAGGAACTTAAAATTCTTTTTCATATGCTTTTCCAAATTTTCTACAATGAGGATGTATTATTTTATAATAAGGAAAAACTTAACTGTTAAATCTTGGCTTATATTTTTAAAAATAAATTTATTTATATTTATTTTTGGCTGAGTTGGGTCTTTGTTGCTGCATGCAGGCTTTCTCTGGTTGCGACGAGTGGGGCTACTCTTCGTTGTGGTGTGTGGGCTTCTCACTGCGGTGACTTCTCGTTGCGGAGCTTGGGCTCTGGGCGCACGGGTTTTAGTAGTTGTGGCACGTGGGCTCGGTAGTTGTGGTGCATGGGCTTAGTTGCTCTGCGGCATGTGGGATCCTCCCGGACCAGGGATCCGACCTGTGTCCCCTGCATTGGCAAGCGGATTCTTAACCACTGTGCCACCAGGGAAGTCCCATTGGTTTATTATATTTTAAAAGAAAGTACTATTTTGACTGCTTTCCCAAAACTACTAGAAATTTGGAACTATTTAACTTAACTCCATTTACCTTCATCCACTTTTTGTGTTTTTGTTAAATAACTGAGTCTCTCAAGTTTAGAGAATGAAAAATAGTTATTACATGTGTCTGTGTATATATCTTTGTATGTATCTTTGTAGTAAGTTGTAGTGCCAGTACTGTGAAGACGGCTCAATATTTGAGTTCCAATAGCTTGTGAGTAGAAAAAAATTCTCTTTTGTCATCTACCCCTCTTGGGTTTATAAGCTACATACAGAAAATAATTAGGAAGATTGGGGAGGTCAGATTTTATAGGTCAGTGTATTTCTTTCCTAGGTCTGCTATAACAAATTACCACAAAGTTCATAGTTTTAAATAACAGAAATATATTCTCTCACAGTTATGGAGGACAAAAATCCCCAAATCAAATTGTCTAACAGGGTTGGTTCCCTCTGGAGGCTCTGAGGAAGAATCTCGTCCATCCTCTCTCCCAACTTCTGGTGATTGTTGGCTGCTCTTGGCTGCTCTTGGCTTGTGGACGCATCACTCTAATCTCTGTCTCCACCTTCACGTGGTCTTCCCTTCTGGGTCTTCCCTTCTGTGTCTCAAATCTTCCACTCTTTTCTCTTATAAAGACACAGCCATTGGATTTAAGTCCTGGATGATCTCATCTGGAGATCCTTAACTTAATTGCAGCTGCAAAGACCTATTTCCAAATAAGGTCATGTTCACAGGTACCAGGGGTTAGGAGTTAAACATATCCTTTTGGGTGCCACAATTTAACCCACTACAGTGAGTAAACCCCTTCCTGAATTTGCTAATAAGCACTATGAAGCACTAAATTTGCTAATAAGCACTGTACTTTTACTAAATGGAATAATAGTTATAGAATCTGACTTATATGTATATAAATGTGATTCAGAATTTAGTTGCATGTTTACTTTCTCTTCATGTGGTTTGCAATTGATGTGGCATTCTTTCACCGTGAAATTAGGCTGTACACATACAGACAAGTTATAATTTGTGACTTTAAATGGTGTGAGCAAAGTCTTGAATTCTGTGAGCATAGGCCATTTAGCTCTTGGCTTTTTAAACCTTCATAGTTGGGTATTTTTGTAAGATGAATGTTTATATGGTTCTTTTTGATATGAATCATGTCTGTCTCCACTTAAAAGAGTTTAAATTTATCCAGTGATCTAGTCTGATTTAAATTTGTGTGCCACAAGGAGGGACTTTACAGAAACTACTGAGAATTGCTGGGTGGATAAATGGGATTAGATAATCAGAAGTAAGCAAGGTGGTTCTTGGTGTGAAGAGACAGAGCCGCTTTCTGAGAAGTGCTGGCCCAGCCTCCTGGCATGTGGTTTGTTTGGAGAGACACTCTGGTGAGAGCATTCTCTCCTTCTTCTCTCCCATTTTGAGATATGAAGGTCATGAGGAATTAATTTCTTATTGTTTTTAGGATGAAACAACAGCAATATAGGCTCTTTCAGGTAGTTTTTTAAAGTTTAGTTGTGCTATAAACCCATAGCTATAATATTTGACAATGTAATTTCTAAAAGCCCCTGCCCCCATTCTCTATCCAGAAGAGTCTGTTTTTTTGGTAGCACTTATTTCAAAAATTGTCACCTTCATTCTGCTTGCTTATGTATTGTCTCCTCCACTAAGAAGTAAGTTCTGCAAGTGCCAGAACCATGTCAAGTTTTATTCTCATGCAGGGCTATGTTCCAGTTTCAAAGTGGCAAAATACTTGTTGAATAAGTGAACTTAATGTATCATGGACACTTAAAAAACAATTATTTATTTATTTAGTTTATTTTTTTAATTTTTATTTATTTTTGGCTGCGTAGGGTCTTCGTTGCTGTGAGCAGGCTTTCTCTAGTTGCCGTGAGCGGGGGCTACTCTTCGTTGTGGTGCTTGGGCTTCTCATTGTGGTGGTTTCTCTTGTTGTGGAACATGGACTCTAGGCGCGTGGGCTTCAGTAGTTGTGGCTCATGGGCTCTAGAGCGCAGGCTCAGTAGCTGTGACACTCAGGTTTAGGTGCTCCATGGCATGTGGGATCTTCCCGGACCAGGGTTCAAACCCGTGTCCCCTGCATTGGCAGGCGGATTCTTAACCACTGTGGCACCAGGGAAGTCCCTAAATTTTATTTTTTATACATCAGGTTCTTATTAGTTATCAGTTTTATACTTATTAATGTATATATGTCAATCGCAATCTCCCAATTCATCCCACCACCACACCCCCCTTTTTAAAAATATTTATTTATTTCTTTGGTTGTGCTGGGTCTTAGCTGTGGCAGGTGGGTTCCTTAGTTGTGGCTCACCAGCTCCTTAGTTGCAGCACTTGGGCTCCTTAGTTGTGGCATGGGAACTCTTAGTTGCGGCATGCATGTGGGATCTAGTTCCCTGGATCAAACCTGGGCCCCCTGCATTGGGAGCGCGGAGTCTTATCCACTGAACCACCAGGAAGTCCCTCATGGACACTCTTGAAATTCATACATAGAGACTTACCTCATTCCCTTTAATGGCTGTTTACTATACTATTCTATAATGTACAGACTGTAATTCATTTAACTGTTCCCTATTATGGATATTTAAGTTATCAGTAGTTTTTCACAATAACAAACAAACCTGCCCGAACATCTTGTTTGTGTGTATGCGTATCTGCATGTGTATCTGTGGTAGCTTATGATGTTGCTTTCCTCCATTTATAGTATATTCCTATAAAACAATTTAGCACATTTTAAAATGTACTACTGAAATAATTTTCAGGCATAATTGACCCTCTGTGGGACGGATCTTGGCTTAATCTCTTTGAAACAAAGTATCATAGCCGTTCTGTCCATTATGTATAGTAAGACTGGGAAGGAAAGCAACAGCCAATAGAGGATGAGATTAGAGCATCAAACTCTCTAGTAGTTTTCATTTCATTTAGAATAAAATCCAAAATCCTTACCAAGACTTTCAAGGTTCTGCCCGCCTCCCTGTGAACTTTCTTAACTTGTTTGCTTGTTGTGTTGTAGTCATGCTGACCTCCTTGCTGGTCCTCTGACGTGTTACACATCCTCTCACCTCACTGCCTTTAACTTCGTGTCCTCTCTGCCTGGCATGGTCTGCCCCCAGGTAGCAGCATGGCTCACTCCCTCAACTGATGCAAGATTCTCTCAGATGTCACACTGTCTCTGACGCCTTCTTGGCCATCTTTTGCATTATCACATCCTCCCCTCTAGATCCTGCTGCTGTCAGCTCCCTTGGTTTTTATTCAGAGTTTTCATCATCTCTGATACATTATGTTTGCTGATTTGTTGATGGTCAACCGCCAAAAAACTGCAGGCTCTGTGAGAGCGGGGATTCCATCCTTAGCTCCTGACACATTGTAGGTACTCCATTAGCATCTGTAGACGGAGTGCGTTAGTGAGTGAACCTAAGGAAGATTCATGTGGAAGTTTTAAAAGTTTAGTAGAATGTGGGCTGGGAAAGTCATCACCCTCCTTTACTTCTGGTTTTGCTTCTATAGGCCCCTTTTCTGATCTAGAAGAGATGAGAATTGAAAATGGGGTATAGGATATTCGTAGGTAGCAGTGGATAGAGGGGAAAGGAAGTGAAAAAGGAAGTAACAACCCAGGCTCTGGGGAGCAAAAGTTACAGCCAGAGTGAGTTGGTCAGCTCCCTGCTTGCAGGGCAGCCTTTTGTTTCTAAGTTTGGAGAGGAAGAGAACCAATTTTCAAATGCCCATTTTGAGCTAAGCAGGGTACTGGGTACTTTACAGTGTCGTTTCACCTGCACAGTAGCTCTTTCAAATAAGAATCATTATGGCCATGTTACAAGTCAGGAAATTGAGATTTAGGAGATTAAATAACGTTCCCCAGATCACATAGGTATCATCTCAGCTTTACGGGTAGTAGAACTTGGTGTCAGTGATGTGATTTGCTACAAATCCTACAGCTACAAAGTAGCAGGAGCTAGGGCTTTAAGCAAACCATCCTGACTCAAGATCTGATATTCTATTATGCGACAAACTTAAAACAAAGACATTTTCAATAGCACCTACAAATTATATTTGACACACTGTGTGAGCTAAATATGTCATAATAAAATTAGCTGGAAAGAATCTTTTAAAAGATCATGAAGAGGAAATTGCTCATTTACAGCTAAAAGCCAAGAAAGAGGTTGACTCATCCAGGAACACTCATCTAGGTGTCGAACTGGGACTAGAATCTAGGTTTCCTCACACTCCTGTGCTCTGCTTTTATTACTAAAGGGCTTATATTTAATCTGTCTGGGTCTTTTCCCTTAGTTCCTTCTTTCATTCACATGTTTCAGATTTCAAAACCTGCAAATTAATTTTCCCTCCCACTCATGTCTCCCAGCAACCCAGTTCTTTCCACAGGTAATCGAAGTTAAATAACAGTTTCTTGTGTATCTTTCCAGAGATATTTTATGTATGCAAAGCAAATATTTAAACTGTGTGTGTTTATTTAATGACGTATCATGTGGACTACTCCATATTAGCATGTGAAGTCATTCTTCTACTTCTTTATTGGCTGCACGTGAAGTCATTCTTCTTCTTAATTTTTTTTATTGGCTGCATTCATATTGAATGAATGTTTCATAATTTAACCAGTCAATTATTGAAGAACATTTTAAGTTCTTCCAGTTTTTTATTTATTTTTTAATTTTTTATTTATTTATGTTTTTTGCGGTACACGGGCCTCTCACTGTTTTGGCGGTACACGGGCCTCTCACTGTTTTGGCGTCTCCCGTTGCGGAGCACAGGCTCCGGACGCGCAGGCTCAGCGACCATGGCTCACAGTCCTAGCCGCTCCGTGGCATGTGGGATCTTCCTGGACCAGGGCACGAACCCGTGTCCCCTGCCTTGGCAGGCGGACTCTCAACCACTGCGCTACCAGGGAAGCCCCTTCCAGTTTTTTAAAATTAAGAACAGTTCAGTAATGAATGACCTTGCACAGGTCATTTCTTTCATGCACAGATGTATCAGTAGAATAAATTTCTAGAAGTAAAATTGCTAGATGAAAGAGTATATGTTTTTGTATTTTTTTATTTTTTTATATTGCCATACTTAGACCTTTATTTATTTATTTTTTAAAATATATTCTTTCAATCTGTGGCTTGCCTTTATTTATATATGGCCACGCTGCTAGGCATGTGGGATCTTAGTTCCCCTACCAGGGATCGAACCTGTGCCCCCTGCAGTGGAAGGAAGTGCAGAGTCTTAACCACTGGACCGCCAGGGAAGTCCCATTAGACCTTTATTCTTTTTTTTTTAAATAATAAATTTATTTATTTATTTATTTTTAAATAATAAATTTATTTTAAAAAATTATTCTTTTTTTAAATAATAAATTTATTTATTTATTTATTTAAAATAATAAATTTTTTTTTTAAATAATAAATTTATTTATGGCTGCGTTGGGTCTTTGTTGCTGTGCGCGGGCTTTCTCTGGTTGTGGCGAGCGGGGGTCGCTCTTTGTTGCGATGTGTGGGCTTCTCATTGCAGTGGCTTCTCTTGTTGTGGAGCACGGGCTCTAGGCACGTGGGCTTCAGTAATTGTGGCACATGGGCTCAGTAGTTGTGGCACACGGGCTTAGTTGCTCCGTGGCATGTGGGATCTTCCCGGACCAGGGCTCAAACCCGTGTCCCCTGCATTAGCAGGCAGATTCTTAACCACTGCGCCACCAGGGAAGTCCCTAGACCTTTCTTCTTCTTTTTTTTTTTAATGTATATTTATTTTTGGCTGTATTGGGTCTTTGTTTCTGTGCAAGGGCCTTCTCTAGTTGTGGCAAGCGGGGGCCAATCTTCATTGCGGTGCGCGGGCCTCTCACTATCGCGGCCTCTCTTGTTGCGGAGCACAGGCTCCAGACGCGCAGGCTCAGTATTGTGGCTCACGGGCCCAGTTGCTCCGCGGCATGTGGAATCTTCCCGGACCAGGGCTCGAACCTGTGTCCCCTGCATTGGCCGGCAGATTCTCAACCACTGCGCCACCAGGGAAGCCCTAGACCTTTATTCTTAATGTAGAAATGGAGTGTTTTCATTTTGAATAAAGCTGTTTTTAACTGTCTTTCCTATTTGGCAATAGCAGTTTACAGTTAAAAAAATAACAAGAGTAATAGGATTTCTTTTTTAACTTGATGTATGCTGATGCTTTGATGTTAATATGGTGGGTTAAAGAAAATATAATGGAAGCAGTATTGCTTTGGAGCCAGACCTGGATTTGGATCTCACTTCCACCCACCTACTGACCTTGTGACGTTTGGCAGGTCACTTAACTGCTGAGTCTAAATGATCTTATCTGCAAAACGGGAATAATAACATCAGCCTTATAAAGTTGTTGTCTAGAACTACCGTCTTTCATTGATTCTAACTCACATTTTTTCTCCTCTACGTTTTAGTGTCTCTGACATTAAGCTGCTTCATAATCAAAGATGTGCCGTAGTTGTTGTGGCATATAAGATGATGATGGTCTTCAGATTGATGGCATCTTAGATTTGATGAAGTAGGGCAACTCCAAATACTCGCACAAGGGAACTTTGCTAGGGCATTTCATAGGCAGAGGAAGTTCAGTGTGATGGGGAAAGTTCAGGGTTGGGGTAGGTGTGGACGGGTGTTAGGGAGGTGGGTATGGCAATGGAAATTTTGTTCTAGGCAAACATCACAGCAGATCCACTACACAGTGGGAGGATAGTACAAATGACTGATGGAACACAGGAGCAGATATTACCCAGAAATGTGGGTGTATGGAAGTTGGAATTACGGCAGTTTGTTGATGGGTAACAGGACTTTGGCTCATGGTTGAGATTTAGGAACTGTGTATTAATTTTTGGCAGGAAGACTTTATAAAATAATGGGACTGTTGGAGAAAATATTTGCAACTTGTATGTATGATAAAGGATTTGTATGAAGAATATATTAAGAACTCTTACACTCAACAATAAAACGACAACCCACTTTAAAAGCGGACTAAGATTTGAATAGACATTTCTCCAAAGAGGACATACAAATGACAAATAAGCATGTGTAAAAGATGCCCAACATTCTATTAGGGAAATGCCAATCAAAACTGCAAAGAAATAACTGCTTTATACTAGGATGGCTAGAATCAAAAAGACAGACGTTCAGTAACAAGTGTTGGTGAGGATATTGAGAAGTGAGAGCCCTTGAACACTGCTGATGGGAATGTAAAATGGAACAGCCACTTTGGGAAACAGTTTGGCAGTTCCTCAAAAAGTTAAACATAGAGTTACCATATGATCCAGCCATTCCACTACTAGTTAGTTATAGACCCAAGAAAAACAAAAACATATGTTCACACAAAAGATTGTACATGAATGGTCATGGCAGCATTGTTCATAATAGCAAAATGTGGAAACAACCCGAATGTCCATTACCTGATGAATGGATAAATATAGTATGGTATATCCATATGATGGCATATCATAAAAAGGAATGAGAAATGAAGTACTGCTACATGCTACAACATGGATGAATATTGAAAACATTATGTTAAGTGGAAAAAGCCAGAGACAAAAGGTCACATATATTGTATGATTCCATTTATATAAAATGTCCCTAACAGGCAAGCCTATAGAGACAGAAAGTAGATTAGTCGTTTAGTGGCCATAGGAATGGGAGGGGATGGGGGAAATGGGAAATTACTGCTAGTGGGTATAGGATTCCTTTTTGGGGTGGTGAAAGTGTTCTAGAATTAGATAGTGATGGCAGCTGCATAACCTTGTAAGTTAATAAAAACTATTGAATAGTCTGCCTTAAATGGGTGAATTTTATGGTATGTGAATTATATCCCAATAACACTCTTACAGGCAAACAAACAAACAAAAATGAGGCCCTGGTTCTAGGAAGGGCCTGAGTTACTTAGCAGATTATCAGTATAAGAAAAGAGTTCAGAGTAGAAGAAACCCAATTATAAGAGCTGGAACATATGTTGATTGGGAAAGTCTATTAAAAGGGAGGAGAAATGGTGAGATTGGGGTTTAGGAGCAAAATAGAAGCAGTTATCAGCATTGTAGTATCGTGCCAAGGCCAGACGAGTAACAGAGCTAACAATGCTGAGACTCTGAATGTGGATCTTGTAACAGTTGAAAATGTTTCTTACCTAAAGCTGGCCCTGAGGTCTGTGTGGTGGGGCTGAGCCTGCAGAGAGGACCTAAGGGACTCCAGTGTGGGGAGGACCCTGATATGAAGAGGAAGGATGCAGAGATGGGACCCAGGTTAAGCCTGCACAGTTTTGTGCCCCTAGAGGTTAGGGGCAGCCTCGTTCATCTAAAGTGTCCCACTGAGGGCAGCATAACGTTGTTTAGGCAGCTGTGGTGCGCATGAGGTAGAGGTAAGAAAGGCTAACTTAACTAAGGTAATAGCTATGGGGATGAAAAAGATGGGGTGGGTGTGGAAACTCCCTAGGAGTGCAAGGTTCAGTCAAGGCAAGAACTGAAAGACACAAGACTTGTGCCTTGGTGTGAAAAAGGGAATGTCTGAGATTTACTCAGATTTCCCATGGGGTTGGTGTGAGGTACATATGATACACAGGCTTATATGGCCCTCTTTGTTTATCTGTTACTCTTTCTGTGCCAGTTATCGTTGTGCTTTTAAAAAATTGTTAATTCTTATCCTTAAAACTTCCTGTAGGCTTTATATGTTATCTGTATAAGACTACAGTAATTGGGGGATGAGAGCAAACAACTATTAAGTTCAAGGAAGTGAAATAAACTTTATCATGCTACATGATAGAGGCCACTGGCTTATTGTTGCTCAATGGTTTGTAAATATGATGCCAACACTAAAGGATGACTGTCCAGTTACGTCAGGTAGCTCCTGAGTCAAGCTTGACTTACATGCAAATGGTTTATATATATGAATCGTGGCTGTAGCTGTGGTAGCCCTTTTCCTCTTGCTGACAGTTTTCAAAATCACTCACTGGCATTGTGAATGGAAAATGTTGGGTGATCTTGTCTACCCCATAGGTTAGCTTTACAAGTTGTAGGGTGGTAGAGGGCAGGGAAAGTGGAAAGAGGACAACCTTTCTCTTTTCTTCTCCCCTTTTAAAGCCTGTGGGTTTGGAAGGATGAAAGCTGTGAAGAATACAGGGAGCTGGCATCATGAAATGGCGGTTTACCCCCCGGAATAATTTTCCCTTCACAGAGTCTGAAGCTTTTCTTTTTCTTTTTGAACCGGAGGTAAAAATGTTACTGAAGATTCATTTTGGTTTAGAATTTTGCTTTTGAAAAATAGCAAGCATTAGCAGGGTTGGGGTGAGCTGTCTCATACTGCAGTGTGCTCTAATTTGGACTGATAATTGTCTATCTAGCACCTCTGGGTGAGAGCTAGCTTTCCTGAGGGAATTGCTAGTTTTACTTTGAGAGTAGAAGGAACAGTGGGGAGAGAGGTAAGTGGTTTCGTGCCTAGAATGTGTTCAGGAGGAGGCTAAAGCTAGGGTAAGAGTGTAGTAGTGGGGAGTTGGGGCAGAATGAGGAGTCTGGGTGTACAAGGGGTGCCCCAAGACAAGCTTTTCCTCCTTATAAGTGTGGCTTCAGCTGGCTCTGTACTCTGGGAAAGGAACCAAAACTCTTCCCATTTCTTCTTGGGCCAGACGACTCTGCTTCAGAGGTTAGACTCAGGGTTAATACTGGCTCAGGACCAAATTTCAACGTTAGTTTTTGTGGTCTGGCCTATGGACCTAAACACAGATTAGAACAGTTTTTCCCTGGGAAAATGAGCACCAAATAACTGACTTTAGAAACAAACTTTTGTAATAGAACCAGTTTGTAAGTTGACTTCCTGCTGTACTTTTCTTAGTGCATACTGGACCCATTGATTTGCAAGCAGTTACTTTGCTTGAGGTATGTATATTATCGCTGAGATTGCACAGAAGTCACATGAAAGGCACATGGTGGCTTTAGACAGTCTGAGACAGCAACATTGAAGGCCTAAGTTTTGTTAAAAAGAAGCTAAAAGATTACAGGGTTTAGGGTAGCTTTTATTATTCTGCATTTGAGTTCTGGAGGATAAATTATGGAGATCTCTGTAATTATACATGTTAGATTAAATGAAATACTCATTTCAATCAGGAAAAAAATATGTACTTGAGTGAAGGAATATCAAGCATATTGGAAACATTTGACATGAAAGTAAGGGAGGGTGTTGCAGGGAACAAAGGTTCTCTGTGACTTGACAGCTGCTGTTAAAAAGTGACACCAGGAAGCACCCGACTCTGGCTCACAGCTGCCTGAAGTTGCTGTAGTCTTCTCTAGTGTTACCAGAGGAATTTGCACTGCTCCTGTTTTAGCAAACAGAGGCTACTGATAGCTACCCAGGTCCTTATAGTGCTCTGGGAAATTAATTCCTAACTCCTCATTATGATCTTCCTAATTACTGGGTTTTCCAACAGAAAATATTTTGAGGCTCCAAGTATGTTTGTGCAGAGTACCTTGCTTAATGCCAAAGAAATTCTGAAAGGTGTGAGGTAGACCTTGGATTCATCAAATCTAGTTGGACATATATAACAGGATTTTAACTGGAACTCTAACCTATTTTAGTTTCTCTTGGAGCCCCAAAGGCTGGGAATAAAGCAGTAGTTGCCAAGTGACTCTCATATTTCAAGGACTTGCATAGTAGGTGGCCTTAAGTTGCTATTGCACATTTAGCCCATACTTTATCTCCAGGAAGTGAAAGTGTGGAGAGTTAAGGGTTCTGAGACAAGGATGTTTTTGGAGAGAGCTGTCAGTAGGCTGTGTGTTCTTTATCCTTTCCTGCCTCCACACTCTGCAGAGAGGAGAGGATGCTTCTCTTAAGCCCCCTTCATTGAAGCCTAATGATGGGGAAAGCTCTAATAGAATCATTCTAAGAACTTGACATGTATCCCCAGGTGTTTGGAGAGCATAAGGATTAGTATGTGAATCTGTGGATTGATAGCAGAGAGAAAGGAAGAGGGCTCTTTAGTTAGCAATATGCACTTTGAAAGACAGTAGGTTTCCCTGAGTTTCTGCATGGAACCAGCTTAAAAAGCCTTCTAAAAAGAGACACTGTGCATGGTTACCTAGAAGAGGCTGTGAATCAGGAGGTGTCCATGGGAACCCCAAGGATTGAGAGTTGGAAGTGTAAATGGCCAGGACTCACTCATGTCCTGGGAATTGCACGTGGAGGATCTCACTGGTATACTCTTCCAAGGAAGCCTGTAGGCCCTCATGAGAAAGTTAGCATGGACATCAGATTTCATTGGCGTGGTCTTTTCAACCCCCCTTACTTCTCCCCATTCCTTCAGCTCCAGCCCTTAAGGAGCCAGAGCAGAGGCAGCCTTGCTGAGGGTAGAAAAGATGCATAATAAGATGGGGAAACTGAGAAGATGACTGGTCTTAACTATCCCCCCACCCCTGTCCTATCGCAGACGTCTCAGCTGTGTAGAAAGGGGAGAAAGAAACTTTAATTTAGATGAGTATTGACTAATGCAATTAAGACGCTGTACTAGAAATCTTAATTATTATGTTTTTTCTTGTTTTTCAGTTTTTTAAAATGAAGTATAGTTGATTTACAATGCTGTGCCAATCTCTGCTGTACAGCAAAGTGACTCAGTTATACACATACATACATTCTTTTTTTATATTCTTTTCCATTATGGCTTATCACAGGATATTGAATATAGTTCCCTGTGCTATACATTAGAACCTTGTTGTTTATCCATTCTAAATGTAATAGTTTGCATCTAACCCCAAACTCCCAGTCCATCCCTCTCTTTACCCCCCTCCCCCCTCCCCCTTGGCAACCACAAGTCTGATCCCTGTGTCTACGAGTCTGTTTCTGATTTGTAGATAGGTTCCTTTGTACCATATTTTAGATTACACATATAAGTGATATCATATGGTATTTGTCTTTCTCTTTCTTACTTCACTTAGTATGATAATCTCTAGTTGCATCCATGTTGCTGCAAATGGCATTATTTCATTCTTTTTTTTATGGCTGAGTAGTATTCCTTTGTATATATGTACCACATCTTTTTTATCCATTCATCTGTTGATGGACATTTAGGTTTGTTTCTATGTTTATTTGCATTTGTTATTCATAGACTTTTTAATGATGGCCATTCTGACCTGTGTGAGGTGGTACCTCATTGTGGATTTGATTTGCATTTCTCTAATAATTAGTGACGTTGAGCATCTTTTCATGTGCCTACTGGCCATCTGTATAGACATCTTAATTATTAAAATCACAATATTCTTGGTGTTAAAAGTAATTGAACAACTATTTATAATTTAAGAATGATTGGAAAAAATTAGGAGATTTGCCTTAGATTTCATTCAGGTGCAAGGAAGAACTTGCACACAGAAGGGCTTTGAAGGAATGTTTTATGTGTATAACCTGTTGAGTTTATTAGCTCAGTGTTTCATTTATATCTTCATATATGCACATACATGAAAAGATGAGCAATTATAAAAGGAAATTGTTAAGTACCAATTAGATGGTATACATAAAGCTTGATATACGTATTTTCCAAATCACAACTTTTAATGATAAGGTAGAATATTTGAAGTTGGGAAAATCCAGACTATCATCACCTTAAGGGTAAGAGGAATTTATTTTATTTTATTGATTTATTTATTTTTTAATATGATATCACTTTTATGTAAAATCTAAAAAACAATACAAATGAATCTATATACAAAACAGAAACAGACTCAAAGATGTAGAAAACAAACTTATGGTTACCAAAGGTGGGGGGCGGATAAACTCAGAGTATGTAATTAACAAACTACTATACATAAAATAGGTAAGCAACGAGGATTTACTGTATAAAACAGGGAACAATATTCAATATCTTGTAATAACCTATAATGGGAAATAATCTGAAAAATATATGTATATAACTGAATCACTTTACTGTACACCTGAAACTAACAGAATACTATAAATCAACTACACTTCAATTAAAAAAGATAAAATAGAGTTGTTGAGAAATGAATACCTTTTTGCAAAAACAAAAATTGAGTCTAGGGCTTCCCTGGTGGCGCAGTGGTTGAGAGTCCGCCTGCCGAGGCAGGGGACGCGGGTTCGTGCCCTGGTCCGGGAAGATCCCACATGCCGCGGAGCGGCTGGGCCCGTGAGCCATGGCCGCTGAGCCTGTGCGATCGGAGCCTGTGCTCCGCAACGGGAGAGGCCACAACAGTGAGAGGCCCGTGTACTGCAAATAAATAAATAAATGAGTCTAACCTGGTGAAGAAAAAAGGAAGGTATACCCTGGGTTTAGCCAGTGCTTAACTACTCTGACTTCCTTTATGTCCGGTCTCCCAGTGCTGGACCTCTCCTCTTCTAATCAATATGGATTCTTGTCCCTCCCGCTCATTTCCACTCACCAGTAAACTGTGACCCTACACTACCCACTGGTCTGCAGTGGAGGGAACAGCCTGAGTTACTGACGGCAGGCATGGCTCAAACAGCTTGCTGAGAGTGAGCCATGCCTACCAGACCCACAGCGCTCCACTTGGCTCTCCCCCATTTCACTCACTTGCTGGTTTCTGCTAAACAAGGGTAAGAGGAATTTAGAGCATACCGAGATCATTTTCTGGTTGGAGTACTGGAGGCCTTGCAAAGAAAGTAAGATGTGGTTTGGGCTTCATTAGCTATAACTTAAGGCTTACTGTGTATCATAGGCTGTGCTGTAAAAATACTCCACATACATTATTTTTACTTTTTACAACAATCTGGCAAGGTTAGTATTATTTCCATCTTACAGACAAGGAAACTGAGGTTCAGGCAGGTTAAATGAGGTGCTCCAGTTTCCCACATCTGGTAAAGGTGGTAGAGTTGTATCCTGGTCGGTGACTCACACCTCAGGCTCTTCCCACTTCACTCTGCTGCCTCCCTGGCGGCTGCACACCAAGATCCAGTGGTGGGATGGGCCGGGATAAGCAGGAAGAGGAGTGGCGCACACAGCATCACTGGTGATCTGAGCTGTTCAGTCCCTCGGGGCAGCTCTGTGAGCAGCCCTAACCCTTCACCGTCCCCCTTCCTTGTGCCCGCTTTCTGCCTTCTGACTTTCCTTTTCCCTTATCCTTCAGTGCCACATCTGAAGTGGGCACTGGAACATGCCTCCTTAAATTAGCCCTGTTCTCACTCTTTTCTGTTGAGAAAATGGGCTTTAGAGATGTTAATCAAACTAAGAGGAAGTAGAATGGCATCTGTGTTTAAATTTCAGTTCTCTCAAACTCCATAGCCCATCCGTTTTCTTCTCATCCTGCTGCTTCTGGTGAAGACTTTATAAATGCATGTATTAATAGAAAGCGAGCCCTCCTAAAACCTCCTGTTTGGGTTTATTTTATCATAATTTAAAAAACAATACAGGTTTTGTGGCTAGAAGTAATAATAGGAAAATACTGACTTAAAGTGGAGGGGAGCCAGAGAACCACAGAATTTTGTGTCTAGAATGTTTCATGACCTGCGTTCTGTGTGTCACTTGGGGGAAAAGGGAGCGGTGAGCAGGATCTCAAGGAAGGTAAGAAAGGAACATGAAGTTGTTAGTCTTAGTTTTCCTTGTTTCTTATTTTTCATGGTACTTATACTCCTTATTTATAGGCCAATAAAGGAATGAAAGATTTGAAATTTTATGAATTATATTAAACAACAGGAATTCTGAAACATTCATGAGGATAAGATCTGAACTTAAATTGTAGTTCTCCTCCTTATTAGCTGTGTGACCTGGAAGAGGTAACATAATTCTGTGCCTCATTTAAAAAAAAAAATCTGTTAAGAGGGAAATATATATCTAAAGGACCATTGTGAAAATTAATTGGGAAAATTTTATATGTATCAGTTATAAACTGTTTGTCCCATAACAAATGCTCTATAAATGATGACTCCTGTTATTGTGATTGAGAATATTTCATTTTTTAAAATGGGAGCAATGGAAGCAGGAATGGAGGATGCGTGTGAGTGTGCTTTAACTCCGAGAGTCAGGGTGAGTAGAGCAGAAGGAACATTGGCCAAAAGCCTGGAAACTTTGCTTTTAGCGCTGGATCTGCCGGTGATTTGCTCTTTAAACATTAGGCAAGTCACTCTACCTCTGACAAAAATCTCTGTCCTCATGGATCTTATAGTCTAGTCGGGTTGGGGGAAGCATGGACAATAAAAGTGAAAAGATAAAGCATAAAGAGAGCTGCAAAATAGTCTGGCCAAGAAAAAAAATTAAAGTTTCTAGGTGAGTTAGTTGGTCTTGGGTAGAGTGAGGAGAAAGCTCAGGACTAAAAAGGATCCAGTATATTCTTCCCTTGATTTGACCCTTCCTGTAGTATTTAATGTGCTACCACCAGATTTAAATTCTTTTAAATAATATATGCAAAAGTAGAGAGAATAGTATAATATACACTTGTATACACATTACCCAGATTCAGTAGTTGTCAAGGTTTTCCCATACTGTTTAACCAGTTTCCTTCCTCTGCTCTCTCCCTTTCCCCTCTTCTTTTTGCACCCTGTGTGTTTAGAGGACTCCTAAGAATCGTGCTATGCTCAGAAATGCCCTGTCATTTGTTTACAGCTCCCCAGTGCCACCTTAGGTCTAATCTCCTGTCCCTTTTATATGCAAGGGTGGTGGACTTTAACCAGTGAGCTGGATTTACTGAGTTTCCCAGAATCTCCAGTAAATTACCCATCCCAAAGTGTAGACCACGCACCGCTCTGTGGCAGTGCTTGGGAACTACACTTTCACCAGCAGCTCGGTGTCTGGAGAGAGTGACTTGTCACTCCTGCCCACTAAATGCAGAAGTTGCCTCAGCTTACTCTCTTTCCTCCCTGGGCTCCTCCTTAGCTTCCTTAAGGCAACTTCTTTGAATGGGAAGAGAACGAAGTGGCAATTCTCTTAAGCCAAGCGGAGCTCCTGTTGTGCAACCTAGTGGCATATATGCAGGAATAACATTCCCAGCTATCACTATTCTGTTACTGAGAGCTTTGGACAACCCTACTCAGACCAGAGTTTATCAGGGAAAAGTCTCCCTGTCTGAATGGGAAACTTCCCTAATCTTAAACTTTTCTCCAATAAATCCTAACAACCTTAAAGAGACTTAGGTCCACATTTGCCCTTCTTACTACCTGGAAGGCATCCCGCTCATTGAAAGGAGGCATTCCATTTCTTTCTGGCTGAGATTCTTCTCCATGCATCCTTTCCTATGTTTTCAAGAAAGCACATTACTTTCTCCACCCCCAACCCTCATTCCCCCTTTCAGTGGACTGAACTCTAGTCCACTGTGTTTTCCTGCCCTTGCCTGAGCCTCTACTGTCTTCCACAATGCAGTGCTGTGTTTTGTTTTGTTTTTCTTGCTTTCTGATACAAAATATCCTTTCTGGGCTGTGGTTGGTAACTGTTTTCAGTTTCAGGAGAGAGGCTGTTTTCAGGCACATTGCTGGGGCTCTGTGTTCATAAGTGAATTGTACACATAGTTCCTATATGTGACTGCAGTATTAACTGCTTAAATTTTGTTGCCTTCCGAACAAGCATGTTACTCGCATTTCATGCTGTTTCTGTTCTTTGGCCAATGCAATTAATACTCCCCATTCCCTTTGCCCCCAGTCACAGCACAATTGCTAGATGTGTAAAAAGCAGTGGGTTCTGTGAAAGTAAGGACCTTGTCCCTGTGATGCCCCATAAATAATTGTTGAACAAATGAATGAAACCAAGAGCAAGAGCAATCAGCAGAAGGGTTTCAGGTAGTGAAAAATAACACTTTGAATGGTGAACGACACACATCAAACTGGAGGGCTTTGTGAACTGTGTAAAGAAAGAGCTGGGGCTTCCCTGGTGGCGCAGTGGTTGAGAGTCCGCCTGCCGAGGCAGGGGACGCGGGTTTGTGCCCCGGTCTGGGAAGATCCCACATGCCGCGGAGCGGCTGGGCCCATGAGCCATGGCCGCTGAGCCTGCGCGTCTGGAGCCTGTGCTCCGCAACGGGAGAGGCCACCACAGTGAGAGGCCCGCGTACCGCAAAAAAAAAAAAAAAAAGGGCTGGATCCTATAAGCAGTGGGGAACCATTTATGCATTTTATAGAGGTATAATTTGTATATGTACAAAAAAGTGCACACATCTTAAATGTACTGCTTGATGAGGTTTTTACATATGTATATACTTGTGTAATTACTGCTCAAACCCAAAAAATATTTCCAGAACTCCAGATGGGGAGCTTTATCTTGATACACAACATTTTGGATACCAAGTTTGGTCTGTGGTATAACTAGGGTTGGAATTATAACACCTGTTCCTGGTATTAGCACATCTTTTTACTTGAATAAAAATGTTAGTTCATACCATTTAATTACATGACCAAAACAATGCACTGACTAACATTTATTAATCATCAGCATGTCTTGGTGCTTTATATTCATTACTTCATTTTATCTGTTCCATGGGGTTTTGTTACTATCCTGTTTTACAGATGCTGAAGGTTAAAGAGGTAAAGTAACTTGCCTTAGGTTCTACAGCTAGAAGGTAGCAGAGTTAGAATTAAATCCAGGACTGCCCATCGTCAGAGACTGATTTCTTGTTGGTGATCTGCTGCCTCAAATATCTGGGGCCCAGGTTTAAGTAACAAAAATGTTATGTCTTCGTGGTAGGAGGTAATGGTTATCTTTCTTACCTGCACACGATGATTGCTGTTTTTAGGCACATCATAACCTGTGGCTTATTAGAATTTTGAGAGGGAAAGGGGTCTTTGATTCTGTGACAGTCAGGCCTCAGAGTAATGTTCCTTAAGATGGATCTTCATGAGGGAGGGTGATGCTCTGAGGATGGCTCTTTAAAATCTGTATGTAGCAAGGCCTCTACAAATTTTGAAAATAGGACACAACAAAGATGAAATGTAGACCTAAATATCCAGAAATTCCAACAATTAATTTGTCTTAAAAATTAATGAGTGGAATAAATGCATGCCAGTGGTAGTGAAGTGGCAAAATTCTTATAACATTAAGATTGTATTTCAAGAGCTAAGACATCCAAAGAAAATATGAAACTTCCACAGTCACAGAAAGGAAAAACAGTTTATTTTAACTGCCCTCAAAGTTGCTCAAACCAACCATCCTCTGTACGTGTTATTTTTTTAAATTTGGTATCACAATGCAAAAAAACCCATCACATTGCAAGAGTTCTAGCTATTATACATGACTTGGACATTTGAAAATATGTATTTAATATTTGTCCATTGTGTTTTCAGACACAATGGGAGGGACATTTTGGCACGTTTAGGCATAACTTGGGAGTAGTCAATGAAACAGGTTTTACAAGATGAAAGCATGGCAAGAAGTGTCAGATTACTATGGAGAAACATGTTGCAGGAAACTAATCTTAAGATATAAATAGCATGCTTTATCCAGCTTGCTTGGTGAAAGACTGCTGTTTTGTGTTGTTTAGAGTAGTGGATACAAAGAATATTGTTATTGCCAGTTGTATTTACTTTTTGAAGAGGTGTGGGTGCTGGAAAGTCAGTTCAGGATTGTTTTGATATCTGTGTATTTTTAACTGGGGCTGGGGTGGTGATGGAGATGGCTTTCTACTCAAAGCTGCTCCTGTTGGTAAATGTTTCTGTTTTTAATAGACGTTGTTTAATAAATCGTGCATTTAAATGAAGCCATCAAAAGGGAAATAGGATTATGGATACCGAATTCTGTAATTGAAGTTAATCCAAAAATATAAATAAAAAATAGAAAGTGTCATTCACAAATAAAATAAATATGTAGAGTCATGGTAGGGAGCAGATCAGTCTCCCTCCCCCCGCCAGACCAGGAGTTTCTTTGCTGTCCTGTTCAGAGTGCCTACTTCTGAGTAGCTTTCTGGTGCTTGTACAGCTCACCATGCAGAGGTTGTCACTTAAGAATGATGTATTCCTGGAGCCAGCAGGTCCGGCTTCCAGGAGCCCTTGCCTGAAGAGTGACTGAACACCTTTGGTGCGTGTTCCTAGCATCAAGCTGCCTTCTTCCAAGTCATCCCTCAGATTTTGTCATGAGCCTAGTGGCAAAACAGGCTGTGAGGAAGTCAGTCGAGAGAGAGAGAGAGAGAGAGAGAGAGAGAGAGAGAGAGAGAGAGAGAGCGCGGGGGGGGGGGGGGGGGGGGGGGAGAGAGAGAGAGAGAGAGAGCGAGCGCGAAGGAGATACTCAGAACTGATGTCAATGTCCTAGTTAGTGCCCTTTTGTATGAAGGGGGAAATAAGTTGTCTTTCAGATTCTTTTTAAAACCTTTAAAAAAAGATTGTGAAATGTAATATACAAACATTAAGTGGTTCGCTAAGACTCTTCCCTTCTTACTCTGCTACCTTAACTGCCCTCCTTCTGGTGATGATATCATAAGATAACAGTGGGGTGGCTTTGCTAACAGAAGAAGAAATAGAAGTTAAGATGAAAAACTAACAAAAATATTAGTGAAAGAATAAGTTTGAGATCCACAAAGATGAAAAAAAATTGTGAAATCATTTCCTTAGGATAATACACAAGGCAGCTGAAAGGGAACTCTAAGACAAGGTGTGCGAAAAGTGGAGAAAAGAAGATGAGGCATTGAATCAGGCAGACTTTGTGTTATCCTATTTGTTTCAAACTGCTTTGTTCTAAGGACTGATGCCTGCCATCGGGTTGCAGATAGACCTGAATTATAGCTTACTGTGTTTTTCTAGTTTTTCTGGAATTAGAGATCTAGAGTCTTAGGTGTATATAAGTTATTATGAAAAAAAAAAGATCTACTGCAGTAGATCTTTTACAGTCTTCTTGCATATTTCAGGTATGAAAATTCAGAGATATTTAGTACCCTTTCTCTACTTGAAACCTGCTCGGAATAGACTTCATTTAATGGGGAATTGACATAGTAGGATAAACCTTAATACAGTGAAATTATTTTGATTAATTCTGGATAAAGTTCCATTGGTACTTGGGCAGGTAAACATAAATTTTAAAATAAGGTTCTTTTTCTTACAGTCCTATTTTGTAACGGATTATGATCCAACCATTGAGGATTCCTACACAAAGCAGTGCGTGATAGATGACCGGGCAGCCCGGCTAGATAGTAAGTAATCTTCCTTTATTTGATGGTTCACGTATCATATTTTTAAAAGTAAGCTTTGATGTTTTGCTAGGTTAAATACTACAATTGAAATGTTAGATGATCTTGAATATAAGCCCATCTCTTTCATTAGTTTTGATTGATGAATCTGCGTATTAGGCAATTTAAATATTCCTCAGTAAATGTTATGTAAAATAATTGGATTGAGCTTGTTCTGGTGAAATTGGTCATGTCACTGTAACTTGCTGAAGTTGTGTTTGTTGGGACATTTGGAAAAAACATGAGGTTTCGGCTCTTCCTACCTTTTGATGAAGGCTGAAATGGGTGAAGTAAATATAGAAAAGCTTCAACATTTGCTAACTTGCTTAGAGTTTATAGCACAGAGGCCTTAACAAAGTGTTTTGTGCTTGGCTAAACTTTCCACCTCTCCACAAAAGAAAGCCCTTTTCTTTTAACTTGTATGATTCTTTTATTCACAGAGATCAAGAAATACATTAGCATCTGTACATTCAGTATGGTATTTGGGGGGTGGGGTGGACCAGCATTTCTTTCTTGAATTTACAGGTATCTTTTTCAGTTCTTTTCATGGAGGAGGTAAACATCCAAGAGACTTCAGAGGTTATCTGACTGTCTGCCTAGGTGTATTTGATATTCTTAACCTTGTAATTGCTATGCTAATATAGTCTAAGTACAAAATCAACCTGCACTGATGAAGATAACTCTGAAACTGTCTGCCATTAGAATATATTTGTCTTTAGCATTGAATAAAGTACTAAAAGGAGAATGCCATTTTTAAAATTATACTAAGTATGGTGTGCTCCAGAGGACCCAGTTTAACTGGGCCTGCCCTTGTGAGGAAGCCATTTTTGTAAGATGAAAACACGAACATAATTACATTTCTTGTTTTTTCTTTAGTTCTGGATACAGCGGGACAAGAGGAGTTTGGAGCTATGAGAGAACAGTATATGAGAACTGGCGAGGGTTTCTTGTTGGTCTTTTCAGTCACAGATAGAGGCAGGTTTGTATCAATATTCAATTGTAGGTCTCCTATTCATGTCTAGATCACTGTTTCATTGAATTTGCATTCTTATTTTTATAGAAAAAGGAAAAGTAATAAAGTAGTAAATGGAGCATGGGACTCTGAATTCTGATAGTTGACCAAATTGATTAATTTGTTTTTGTGTTTTTAGTTTTGAAGAAATCTATAAGTTTCAAAGACAGATTCTCAGAGTAAAGGATCGTGATGAGTTTCCAATGATTTTAATTGGTAATAAAGCAGATCTGGATCATCAGAGACAGGTGAGAAGGAATTTTGCTATTGGGAAGCCAATTATTTGTAATCATGTAAGTGAACAGATATGTTTAATGAGAAAGTGCCGTGATCAAAAACACTGTGCTGAGTGTGGCACACTGGATTTCATAGAGGTCCTATGATAGGTGACAGATAAAAAGGAAGTAGATCTGGGGGCGTTCCATTTTTACATAGTATACAGAACTTCAGTGGACTCTATAAGCCAGCAAGTATTTGCACCAGCTCCATTCACATGTTGTAATTTCTTAGGTAACACCACAGCTCTAATTTAGTTAGATACTCCTAAACTTACCTGTAATTCAGTATTAATGCTAAATTACCTCATTTAGAGAATGACTTTGATTTAAATTACAGTATTTGGATTTTTCCTAAGTCCCATTAATGACTGAATTTTCCGTTAATTCTTCACATGGGCAGCTCTAACACCAGTAACCTGCAGGAAAATAATATTTTTAGTATTTAGTTGCAGGCTTGTTTATACTCACTTGTTCTTTACCCACTTATTTCACATACAATTTAAAAAATTTTGGGTAAATATTGGCCTCATCTTTCTGTGAGGGAGGGGAGCAAGTTCAGATATAAATTAACGGAGGCTCTGCATTATTTGGGGGTTCTTTTGGTGTCTTCATTTCTTTTAGGTCTTTAGTCTCTATCCCCCATCTGGAATACAATTGTTTAAATACTTAATTTTTGCCAGTATTTAAGTTCTCTTGTTTCTATATAACCTTGGGTTAACAGATTTTTGTGTTAACAGGTTTTGATTGAAAGTGCAAACAGCAGGAAAAATTGGTTGATAAACAGCATTGAGGATAGCCTTCCATTTTGTAGTTAACTATTATTTAAAATATAATCTTTGATTTGTGTGCTCTATTTGTAAATTTTGTTGAAGGTATACCAAGTTTAAAGCATGAATTTAAGAGAATGATATTGTTCTAATGCTAAGGTTTAGAAATGTTTACCTGTTGTAGAATGAATTTTACTGTCACACCTCTTTCAAATCTGAATTATTATAAACTTAAGGTGAAAACATTCAATCTTCATTTCAAACCAGTATAAGCTGTTGGAAGTAATTTAGGATATGACATTGCTCACATCTTAAAACCTGGAGTAGACAGTCCCATCTATTTTTTTCTCATTTATATTTTATTTTTGGGGGACCATTTCCTTCAGTGTTTCTGAATCTAATTATGTTTATTAAATATTGCCCGGTAGAACCTTTCTACTGCTCTTCTCAGTCCTTTCTAGTACTAGAAACACTTTTAGATGTCGTTGGATCTGGGGAATAATGGCAAAGTAACTCTGCAGGGAGCAAGCAGTTCTTGCCCTATCTAATGCTAGCTAGATGTTTCCTGCTGTGATTTTTCTCAAACTTTTTTACGGTGGTAACTCCAGTAAAGGAATAAGTGGTGGGCCTGGGGTGAGGTGGGAGCCTTCTATAGTTTAGGCAAGATTAGGGAGAACAGAGGAAAGGGAGTATGTCCATCAGAACTAAACAAGCCTTGCTATGATTAGCTTGGGGGCAAGGGGTCTGTATGAGTTACTTTTAAGTCATTTATATATTGAAGATTGCCAGTATTTGGAGTGTGGTTTCCATCTGTCTGCAGATATTAACATATTGTGGCACTTTGGCTTTGTTTTTACCATAGATTTATAAATTTTTCTTCTAAGTTTTTTCTTTTTATAAAAGTAATAGATTTCAGAGTAAAATAAGAACAAGGTGGTAAAAGAAGCAATATAGGGGATGATAAGTTTAATATTTCCATCACCTTAAAGATAGGCAATTAGCTTGGAGTAAGTTCTTAATTTCTCTGCTTTAAAACATATACATAGACATTAAGTACTATGTACATGCTGAAAAGTTGAAATGTATATATATCCAAAGGAGAAAAGCAAATGGCTGAAAACTGACTGCTTACTTTTCTGCTCCTTCCTATAGATTCTCCTCTCTGAAGGATAGGCACAAAGAAACATTTTATTCCTCCCATGCTTTGTCTTCTCTTTTCTAGGTTCCTTCACCCTGCACTCAGGCGTAAAGGTCATCATCATTACTCTTATGTGAGAGCCTTTAGTGCTGACTGGAAATCCTACTACATTTCTCTAGTCTATTCATTTCCCACTTGTTTGGATGATTATTACTTACTTTCTATTTTTAAATTAATAACACTTTCTTCCCCTTCCTCATCCTCAGCAGATTGATGATGAGTGGTATTTTCCTATTTCACTGAGATGTTTTTACATGTTCCCACTTCCACATGCACTAACCTAAGGGCACGTATGCCCCATTAATTCTGCTTCCTCCCACTTGCATGGATAAACTTCACCTCCCTGACCAGCCTCTCTGATAGGCACTGAAGCCCATCCATTGCTCCTCGTGGGCATCACCCCAGCAATTGTTCCATCCAGGTGTTCCATTTCTCTCCTGCATGATTATTCCCATCAGCTTGAGACATGCTACAATGCTCTCATCTTTAAAACAAAAAGTAATAACCACGGCAAAAGCTAATCTCACATTCCTCCCTGAGAACCTTTTTTGCTGCTCCTCCTAGTAAGCAGAACTCCTTAGAAGCGTTATCTACACTCTACTTCCTTTCCTTTCTTTTTCTTGTTTGCACCGACTGCAGGCATAGCACCTGGTCAAGGTCACCACTTGCACAGATGTAACATTTGACACAGTTGCCCACACTTTCCTTTTTGAAACACTTTGTTTACTTAGCTCTGGAACTCCATTCCCTATGCATCCTTCCCCCTCCCCTCTCCTTTTGTTGGTACTTCCTTGTCTTTCTCAGGTGTCTTAGGGCTCAGGCACACTCTCTTCTGTGTACATTCTGTGTCCTGGATGTACAAAGAGAAACATGCCTTACCCCTCCAAGCCTTGAGGGCCATACTCGGTGCAGTTGAAATTGAGATGCTGTACTAAAGGTTTTTACCTTTTAGAAGTCTCTTCAGAATTAAAGATGATGTTCTGTAATGCCTTGGCACCCTTACTTGCTCTACCAACTGATCCTGGACAGGCCACAGGCACCTCATAATAACTTCTTCCACTTCCAAATGCTGACTTTTTGGTCATCTCTTTAGGTCAGTGACCAGTCTGGCTTGCTCTTAGTTGCTGATCAGCTTGTTCTTTTCTGCCTTTGTCTTAGGCTCTACCCTTTGGACTTTCTCTAGCTTCTAGCCCGTTTTCTCTTACATAGCAAATGCCAGTTCCCCATGTTCTTTGAATTTGTGGGTCAGCCCTGGGCATTCCTACTACTGCTCCTGAGATTCTGAACACATCAGGGGCGGGAGATCAGCCAGAAGAGACTTTGCCTATTTCCTTTTGACTTCTGTATCTCTGTGGACTTGCTTCATCCACCCACCTATTCATCCAGTTTTTTATAGAACACTTTCTAGGCACTTATGACAGAGCAGTAGAAAAAACAAGGTCACCGAAATAAAGAGAGATCTGTAGAATTTGAATGGCAGTGTTACCATGTACCTGGGCCCTTAGAGATACATTGATCATTTTGTTTATTCTGTCAGAGGTATAGGAAGAAAATATGGGTAAATGATTTACTTGCCCTTGCTAAAATGTAAACGTAGGTAAATATGACAACATATTGATTCTGAAATTTCATACAGCAGCTGTGTGTGGGCTTGGACTGTGGACTTCATGATAGCTCTGATTTCAAGTTCCTTGTCCTTGACTCAGCCTCATCTAGAAGTCAATGGTTTTTTGCCTTTTTTAAAAAATTTGTTTTTGCTTTTCCCCCTTTTACCTCTCCTGGCTTGCCTCAGTTTCTCCCTTTCCTGTCCTCCTTGTTAGGTACTTAATTTCTACTGGCCACCATTAATTCGAGAAAGGAGCCCATTACACTTATAACAATAGATTACTTAAGTGTATTAATCCCCACTCCTCTTATCTGTCAGTACCTTGACCACAATGTGCCCTGCAGCCTCCCAGGAAAAAGAACCCCCTCCCCCCAACAATAGAGTAAGGGTCTTCTCTGGCCACCTGTTTGTGCCTTGTCTGCAACTGATTCACTTTGTTACAAAGCAGAAACTAACACACCATTGTAAAGCAATTATACTCCAATAAAGATGTAAAAAAAAAAGAAAAGAAAAGATTTGTAAGAGCCATGACGGCTTCTCAGTTTTGTTCATGTTTTGTCCTTAGCACAGAGAACAAAGGTATGCACTCAGGATACAGTTGCTGAATGAATGAATCAAGGCATCAGTGAATCAAGATGTGGTATTAATATGATGACTCTTTCTACATAATAGATATTTTTGAAAAACAAAACAAGTTTTGCTTCTGTAAACTTAGGTTATTCATTAACTCAACACATCCCTAAGTGACTATTGCAGATGTTGTACTCTGTTCTTATTAAACTTAATTTGTTTAATAAAGCTGCTCTCGTCATTCCCATTTTGCTCTTCTCTATTTAGAAATAGGTAGTATTAGATAAACCCATGTTATTGTGGATTTTCACAGATATTCATTTGTGCCTTAGAACTGAGTCCCACTGGAGGTTCCAAAATGTAAATCTGAATTTCTTGCATCAGGTTCACCTTTGTTGTTTAAAACAAAACATTTCTGGTAGCACTCAGACCTACTAAACCAGAATATCCAGGCTTAGGATTTGGTATCTTTGTAAAATTCTCTGGGTTGGGGAACCTCTGGGAAATCCTTGTTTGTGTAGCTTTCAATCTTTTGTTGATTTCTGGCTTCACAGTGTTTTGGCTTTGGTACATGTGGTGTTCTTTCTGTCATATTTTTTTCCTTTGGTGGTAGTGATGCTATCTTCGTTAAAAGTGCTACACCAGTAAGCTCATAAGCAGCTTTATGTGTGGTTAGAGATTTCTTGACCAGAAATGTGTGTATGAACTTTGCTGACCTCAATTCCTGGAAGACTGATGTAAGACCGTGCTTTAAAAATAAATAAATGAAGCACATAGACAGTCTTAGCCGTGGGATTGTTTTATCATCTAGACCATTAATTCATTAATTTTTCTCAATTGTATAAAGATAGGTCATTTGCTGTTTCCCTCTGGCCGAATTGCATTATGTAGGTGGGATAGGGCAAGGTAGTTTTCTAAAGAATAATTGAGCAGAAATACAAGGAACAAAATTCTTAAGGACATATATTTCCCTCCCCCAATCAAATTATATTAGTAAAGTAAGTAATTGATTAAGACTGACAAGTCGCAAAAATTTATTTTTACTTTTCTTCTTTTATATCTCTTTCACTTCAAGATGTAATTTTACTTCAAGGAATTTTATGTCAACTTTTCTTAAAAAGAATTGTCCTTTCTAAATTGGTGGCTCTGTAAAGATTTATTTTCCTACTTGGCTTCCTTACTTATTGTTAATTGCTTGCTTGATTTGATTGATTGATATTTCAAACCATAGGCCTTATGGTACCTGTGCTGTTTTGAAGAGAGGCAGGGTAGATTTTAAAGTTACGTAAACTTGGGTATACTAATACTATGTAGAACCTGCCTGCCACTCTTTTGAAATACAACAGAGTATAAACTGTTATGAAGTAATTGTTAGATGTATATGCATTAATGTAATGGCCTAATGATATTGCATTGAAGGTGCTGAATTTTGAGAATATAAAATTAAATTAGGAGAACAAGCTACCTGAAAGGATTAGAGGGAACAATACCTTGAGCTAAAACAGGGCCCAGGAATATTCTAATCAGCCAGAGTGTCAAACCTGAAAATTCCTGGGGTATCGAATAGTGCATTGAGAAGGGTTTTGTTCTAGTAGTGGGGCAAAATCAGCCTTAGATGTAATGCTGTTCTGGTACTGTACAATAGAAAGGATCAAACTTTCCGAATAATTGCATCCCAGAAGAAAGCTCAGGAATATTTATAGGAATACAAATTATCCAGAACTCAATAGGTAAAAATCTAGTAGCCACGCATCCACTCAAAACTTACCAAGCATGTAAAGCAGCAGGAAAATATGACCCATAATAAGGAGAAAAGACAGTGAATAGAAACAGATCCAGAGATGACACAGATGATAGAGTTGGTGAGCAGAGAAATTAAAATGGTTATTATTACCATATACCATATGTTCAAGAAGCTAGAGAAAAGACTGAATATTGACTATGTTAAGTAGAGACATGGAAGATGTAAAAAGATCAAAATCAAACTTCTGGAAATTAAAACTACCATGTCTGAGATGAAAAATACACTGGATGGGATTAACAGCAGAAGTAACGGCTGAAAAATTTCTAAATTTGATGAAAACTTACAAAGCTCAACAAACCCTGAGCACAAGAAATATGAAGTAAACTACAAGGCACATTATAATGAAATTGCTTAAAAGCAGTGATAACGAGAAAAAACTGAAAAGTAACCAGAGGGGGAGAAACATTGCATACAGAGGATCAAAGATAAGGATGACAGCAATCACACTGTTTCTCACAGGAGACGATGCAAAGAAGATAGTGGCACAGCATCTTCCAGGTACTGAGAGAAAAAACTCATCTGAAAATTTACTTCAAAAACAAAGGTGAGGGCCTCCCTGGTGGCGCAGTGGTTGAGAGTCCGCCTGCCGATGCAGGGGACACGGGTTCGTGCCCCAGTCCGGGAAGATCCCGCATGCCGTGGAGCGGCTGGGCCTGTGAGCCATGGCCGCTGAGCCTGCGCGTCCGGAGCCTGTGCTCCACAACGGGAGAGGCCACAACAGTGAGAGGCCCGCGTACCACAAAAAAAACAAAAACAAAGGTCAAGTAAAGACTTCTCCCAGATAAACAAAAAGTGAAAGAATTTATTACCAGCAGACCTACATTAAAAGAAATGCAAAAAAGAAGGAAAACCATACCGAATGGAAATCTGAAACTATACAAAGAAATGAAGAACACCTTTACCCATTTATGTGGGTAAATATAAATTATTTTTATTGTTATTTAAATCTCCTGAAAACATAATTGGATGTTTAAAGCAAAAATAATAACAATGTATTCTAAAGTAATAGGTAACAGTAATAAAAAGAGCAGGAGGGAGAAACATACTACTGTTATAAGGTTCTTAAACTATACGTGGATTGACATAATATCATTTGAATTAGACAGTGATGAGTGAAACATGTATATTATAAACTCTAAAGCAATTATAAAAATAACATAATAGGTACATAGTTTATTAGCCAACAAAGAAGATCAAATGGAATCATAAAAACAATACAGTTAACCGAAAAGAAGGCAACTTTTGATAAGTAGAACAAAGAATAAATGGGATGGTTAGGAAACAAATTTCAAGATGACCCAACTATAGCAATAATCACATTAAACTTAAATAGTGTGAACACCTCAATTAAAAGGCAGACATTGTCAGATTGGATAAAAAGCAAGACCCTACAAGAAATCTACTTTCAACGTAAAGATACAAATAGATGAAAAGTACAAAGGATGGGATAAGGTATACCATGCTAATACTAATGAAAGAAAAGTTGAAGTGGCAATATAAATATCAGACTAAGTAGATTTCGGAGCAAATATTATTACTAGGAATAAAGAGGATCATTTCATAATGATAAAGAGATTAATTCATCAAGAGAACTTAACAATCCTAAACATTCATGTAATGAATAACAGCTTCAAAATCCTTAAAGCAAAAATGGGAAGAACAGTTATAGTCAGAAGTTTCAGCACCTCTCTCAATAATTGAGCAAGTAGAAAGAAAATCAGTAAGGATATAGATGGTTTGAAGAACACTGTTGGGCAACTTATCCTAACTGACGTTTAGTAAACACTCCACTGAACAACAGCAGAATATACATCTTTTGAAATGAGAATGGGTCATAGAACAAGTCTCAATACAGTTAAGGGGTTTCTGGTCAGATGGTGTATGTTCTTTGACCACAGTGGAATTAAATTGGAAATAACAAAGATATCTAGGAGATCTCCAAATATGAGGAAATTAAGATACTTTTAATTTACCCTCAGTACAAAGAAAACACAGGACATTACAAAGTATATGAGCTGAATGATAACTAAAACAGCATATCAAAATTTGTGGGGTGCTATTAAAGAAGTACCTATAGAGAAATTTATAGCATTAAATATTTGTATTAGGAAAGAAAAAAGGTTTCAATTCAGTGACTAGCTTCTACCTTAAGAACTGTAAGAAAAAGAAAGAGCAAATTAAAACCATAGTAATCAGAAGAAGTAAAATAATAAAGAATGGAAACCAATGAAATTGAAAATAGGAAAAACATAGAGAAGTAAAGAAAAACCAAAAAGGGAGAGATAACCATCATTTCAAATCTTAGTAGATGTTTAAAAGATAATAAGGAAATACTATAAACAACTTTATGCCAATAAATTCAGCAGGTTAGATGAAATAGACCTATTCCTTGAAAGGCACACACTCAAGAAAAAAATAGATAAGCTGAGTAGTACTATATGTATAAGATAAATCCAATTTATTGTAAAAACCTTTCCTCAAAACTCCAGGCCCAGATGGATTCACTGGGCCAATTTTACTAAACTGATTTTGCTGAAACTATTCCAGAAAATTGAAGAGGAGAGAATTCTTTCCAACTCATTATATGAAGCCAGTATTACTCTGATACCAAATCAGACAAAGATATAAGAAAACTACAGTTCAATATTTCTCATAAACATAGATGTAAAAATTTTTTTTTGATGTAAAATTTTTTAATTAAAATTTTAGTAAATAGAATTCAATATATGAAAAGAACAATGCATTATCACTCAAGTGGAGTTAATTCCAGGAATGCCATGTTGATTTAACAGGAGAAAGTGAATCAGTATAATTTATCATATTAACAGACTTTAAAAAGGAAAAATCGTATGATCTCAACAGATGCAGAAGAAAAAAATTTGACAAAATCCAGCATCGGTTCCTGATAAAAATTCTTTATAAATGGAATAGTGAGGAACTTTATTAACCTGATAAAGGGCATCTGTAATAAAACCCTACAACCAACAGCTTACTTAATGGTGAAAGACCAAATGCTTTCTCCCCAAGATCAGAAACAAGTCAGGAGTACCGCCTCACCGCTGCTGTCTTGGAGCTTCCAGGCAGTGAGGTAAGGCCAGAAAATGAATGAAAAAACATCCACATCAGAAAGGAAGCAACAAAACTGTCTTTATTAGCAAATGACATGATTGCTTATATAGAAAAGCCTATGGAATTTACAAAAACAAAACAAAACAAACCCACCTAGATGAGTTTAGCATAGTTCCAGGTTCTAAGATAAAGATACAAAAGTTATGATTCTGTTTTGCAGAGAAAAATGTATATCATTGAAAAAAGATGAGAAGAATGTGGTTCTGTATGGATGATAAGTTCCTGAATTTTCTTTTTTTTTCCTTTTTGCCCATCTGTAATTTTCTAACCTTATATAAGTGTTTACTTTTGTGGTAATGACAGCAGTGAGAGTCACTTTTTCAGAAATATGAATTTTCAGGCCCACTATATAAATATAAATGTAATATAGTTTAATAGTTGTAGGTAATTATCACTATTCCAATCCTCTACATTTAAGATATATATAGGGCATCTACTATATAGGGCTAATATTCAATTAGCCTTTTCTTTCTCTGGCCTACCATTTATATGTCATCAGCAATGCCACCCTTCCCTGCCTACCTTCCTTCATTTCTTCATGTAAGGAAGGCATTGTGAGGGCTTGTGGTTCTATTCATTATTTTTTTCCCACATATTTATTGAGAGTCTTCCAAGTACCAGGTACTGGGGAATGCAGACGTGAAGAAGACCCCATGGCTTCCTGAGGCCTGCCCTGCTCTCCAGCCTCATCTCTTGCCATTTTCTCTCTTAGCTTATTGTATTCCAGCCACTCTAGGCTTCTTTCAGTTTCTGGAACTTGGAGTGCCCTCATGCCTGCTGTTTCCATTGTCAGGGATACTTCTTCACCCTGACCCAACTCCATACACTTTACCTAAATATCACTTCCTCAGGGAAGCTTTCCCTGACCTGCTCAGCAGGGTTATACACTCCCATAGCACCTTGTACTTCCTAGAATTTATCACTGTTGCATTTAATACTTTTTGAGTAATCACTAGACTGACATCTTGCTTCTGTCATGTTCTGAGTTTTTCTGCGGCGGTGGGCTTCAGCACTATGAGTTAAACTATTAAGTGTTTTGGTTCGTCTTAAGGCAAACCAGCTTGGTCTCTGGCTGGATTAACAGTGCAGTGTGTGGCCAAGCAGTAGATGGAGCAGATCTAATCGTTAATACTGTACCTCAAACACACCTCTTGAAATTTCAGGTAACGCAGGAAGAAGGACAGCAATTAGCACGACAACTTAAGGTAACATACATGGAGGCGTCAGCAAAGATTAGGATGAATGTAGATCAAGCTTTCCATGAACTTGTCCGGGTTATAAGGTAAGCAGAACACATCCCAGAAGTTTGTTTTAGTTTATTGAATTTGATGAGTAGTCACATTATGCTTTTTAAAAAAATTAAGAAAAAAAATTACCATTAAATGTTTTTCGTAAGAAAGAGGAAATTGTATGTAGGAGTGATTCTTTTCTGGGAATCATTTTTGACATGGTATGTTAAAAATTTTAATTACGTACGTAATTCTGGTTACTTCCTACATAAAAAGCCTAATTTTATTATATTGAAGTAGAGTACACATAGAGATTTTGAAAAGAATTGGTGCACCTTCCAAAGGTGGCGGTGGTGTGAAGATAGTGACGACAGCAGCTAACACTTGAGTGGTAGGTAGCGTCTGCCAGATCCTGTGCTGACTGCTTCCCGTGCATTACTACATTTAATCCCCACCACAGCCCAGTAATGCCCCTCCTCTCTGATGAGAAAACAGATACACAGAGGTGAAATAATTTGAACGTATTAAATGGCAGAGCTGGGACTTAAATCCAGGTCTCTGATTCCAGAGCCTGTGCTCTTAGCTTTGCTTCCTACCCACTCCTCCCAGGCCACGAGGAAGCCAGGCAGTAGGGATTCAGCAGTCCCACAGCATATGAAGTATGATATCCAGACTTCATAGAGGTTTTCTGTTTGCTGGCCTAGGAGGCCTCTGTGGTTCAGAAAGTATTATTGGGTTCCAAGAAGCTGGAGGCGGTGAGTGAGGTTGGCTGGAGTTGGTGTGTGTGAGAAAGAGTGAGTTGCTTTAGCAGGTGGGGTTTTGTGAGATTATTTTGGGTCTTGGTGGCTTGGCCTCTGTTTCATCCTCTGTTCTTAGTTCTGCTGGTTTCCCTGCTAGTTAGTTTGACAGGTATATGGAGTTAGTTCCTGTTAGTTGTACGTCTAAGGTGAATTGACATTTTGAGCTATGGGCTTCTACTTGTACTTTTTCTTGGCCCATTACTAGGGCATTCTCTTTGTGGGTTGGAAAAGAAGATTGCTTTTTTTTTTAGTAGTTTGTTAAAAATGCAAATTCGGTTATTTTTTAATGAATACAGAGTTTCAGTTTTGCAAGATGAAAAGATTTGGGAGGTGGATAGTAGTGCACAACATTGTAAATATACGTAAAGCACTGAACTGTACCCTTAAAAATGGTTAAGATGGTAAATTTTATGTGTATTTTACCTGCCCCCCCCACCCCGAAACCAATGCCTTTTTTTTTTTTTGGCCATGTTGGGTCTTCGTTGCTGCATGCGGGCTTTCTCTAGTTGCGGCGAGCGGGGGCTACTCTTCCTTGTGGTGGGCATGCTTCTCATTGCGGTGGCTTATCTTGTTGCAGAGCACGGGCTCTAGGCACATGGGCTTTAGTAGTTGTGGCACGTGGGCCCTAGAGTGCGTGGGCTTCAGAAGTTGTGGCGCGTGGGCTCGGTAGTTGCGGCATGTGGGCTCTAGAGCACAGGTTCAGTAGTTGTGGCGCACAGGCTTAGTTGCTACGTGGCATGTGGAATCTTCCCAGACCAGGGATTGAACCCGTGTCCCCTGCATTGGCGGGCAGATTCTTAACCATTGTGCCACCAGGAAGTCCCACTAGTGCTTTTTAAAAATAATTTTTATTGCTTTTTTGAAATACTTAATCCTTGGTTTTGATCCTCAGAATTGACCCACATCCATCAGTCAGGAGTGAGGAGGGGGTACATGAGACTTTTTTGTTCCAGAGACTGTTAGACATTTGAACATAACAAAATCTTCTTTAATCCTCGTAGCAACTGTGAAAGGTAGGGGTTTTATTATCCCTCCTAAAAAAACACCCCTCAGAGAGGTCAACTAACTTGTTTAATACAGACTTGTAGTTACGAAGTGGCAAAACCAGGACAGGAATGGCATACCTCATAAGGGCAGGTACTTTAGTGATGGATGTTCATTCCTAAGGATACCTTAGAGTCATGGAATTTCAAACTGGGAAGGGAATTTAGAGGTGTTGAATTCAGCATCTCACCTAATTGAATACTCACCCATAAATGAAACTCAGACAGCTTTGCTTATGCTCATGTTGAAGCATTTGTACCTCCCTGCCCCCAAAGATTTGCTTTGACTCCCTAGTTGAAATTTAACATTGAAAAGCATATGCACATAAACCAGACTCATCCAACAATAACCTGCATTTATAATAATGTATTACCAAAAAGTCAATTATCTATAGGTTTTTTGTATCTTACAGGAAATTTCAAGAGCAGGAATGTCCTCCTTCACCAGAACCAACACGGAAAGAAAAAGACAAGAAAGGCTGCCACTGTGTCATTTTCTAAGAATCCCTTGAATTTTAGCTACCAACTGCCAGGAAAAGCCCTCATCTTCTCCTTCTCTCCTTACAGTTTACATCATGTTGGTACCTTTCTAGCCTTAGATAAATGATCACCGTGGTAGCCTTAGACCAAGAAGCTGGCTAATCCTTTCCATGAAGCTGATCCAATGGTCAGTCAAGACAGATTTAAAGGAAACACTAAGGCTGCTTCAAAGATTATCTGATTCCTTTAAAATGGATATCTATATACACAGACACATTCTTTTTTTAAGGGCTTACTTTTAATAGGGATGGATCAGTTTTGGAACCTAAGCTGTTTGCCAAGCTGAAGTCATAGGTTGTGAAATAACTTTTAACTTCTGGAATCATATTGCCTACTGTTACTCTAAATAGAAACATAGGGAGTTTTAAAAAAATGTGAATTTTTGCCTATCTCTAAAAATTTTGATGTCAACTTTAGTTAACCTTAAATACACTGAATTGAATCCACAAAAGTGAGACATCTCAGACCTTTACTGATGCTATAGCCTTTTGTTTTCCAGTGGCCAAAATACCAAAATGCCTACTGTATTTATAGGTTAAAAACTGCGTGTAAAGCCTTTACTATTATTCCTAAAGATAATATTCTGTGTGGCCAAATATTTGGACTCATTCTGGACTTAGGCATTTTAGTGTTCTTGGTTTTTTAATTTAACTCTTTTCACAGCCATGTTGAGAGTAAAAATAAATAATTTCTGTCTGTCTTCCTTTTCAAGTATTTCTGGATAAGGGATTCAAAAAAACTAAAACTGTTTTTGTTTGTAATATAAAATATGGAATTGATCTTTCCAGGGTCAGAGATGATTAATGTTTTGCTATATACTTTTATACATTATTTTCTTATCAAACTAGTTAACAAGTATTTTTATATGTTTGTAAGCAAATATGCTTTTACAGCATACCTTGTGTATATGTAAAGATAAGTATTTAATTCTCACTTCACTTTTAGCTGACAAAGGAAAAAAAGTGAAAACTACAGAAACTGTGGTAGAACCTTACATGCTGTTCTGGTCCTGGTTGTACCCACCTTTGGCCAGTCACATAGCTACTCGAGAAACCTTCCCAATAGAGTACAACAGGATGAGAATCTGAAATCACTTCCGATATCCCCTACTAGATATTGACTGCTATATCAAGTAGTAAATGGTAAAACTTTTAATTGACAATTAGTATAACTGTGGGTGACTTCTGATTTTGTTTTTAATTCTGTGGATTGTGTTTAAACAATTCAAAAGTATGTTCCTGATTTTGAGATACTAAGTGGTATTGCACAGTTGTCACTTTATTGAATGTGTACAACAGTTCCATGAAGATTATAAAGCATACCCTTGTATAGCTTCAGGTGCTAGAATTAAAATCGATCTGTTATCACAAGATGATGCTTGATGACTTGTTATTTTGGTGGTTTATTGAAGGAATGAGTGTTGGAGGAAACTTATTTTCATAGCTCTATGCCTTTTCCTGAGGATTTGAATCTAAGATCAATACTGGATATTTAGTAGGTGAACTTGAAGTGAAATGGCTTGGTGTTTTTAGTGATTTCCTGAATATTTTCTTAAGTCATTGTTTCTTTAACTTTTTCTATGAAGTGCTCCTGACAGAGATTTCTCACTGTAGAGGGGAGAGGAGGGTGAATACATACACATATACTCTCTCTGAGTATGATGCCTAAAACAGCTGAAGCAAAGCACACAAATTTATTTGAATGTTAATTAAAATTACTGCCCAGGAAGATACCACATTTATCCCCTGGCTTTTGGTGCTATAGCACTATCTTGTATCCTTGTTAGTACTTTCAGTTGGGGAAGTTTTTTTTATTTATTGTTGGTAACTTCAGATAATAAGAGATAGTCTATACAACATTCATATTTAGTGGGAAACCTTTTATTTTGTTCTGAGTAGATGATTTATAACAAAGCAGCCTAAAAGTTAAATTTTGTTATCTCAGTTTACTTTTTTTCTCTCTGTGCTTTACTTTGGATAATTTTTATTCCTACATCTTCAAGTTCCCTAATGTTTTCTTCTGCAGTTATTCAATCTGCTGTTAATCCCATCCAATGAATTTTTCATTTCAGACCTGATGTTTTTTCCTCCTGTAGAAGTCCTGTTTTTTAAAAAATATATCTTCTGTTTCTTTCCTCATTATGTTCATGTATTTCTCTTATCCAGCCCCTCTCAATTGAGTTCCCAGAGAATTGGGTCTAATGCCTTATCTGTTGTATGTAGTGAATTAACTTCTGTGCATCTGGAATGGTTCTAGCTGTGTACCATCCTTGGGAGAATTGAGAAAATAATCCCTCAAATAACTTTTTGTACTGCTTAATTCTCTTGCAGAACCCTGGTTGAGAAAGGCTGCTTTGAATATTTGAACATGGTTACAATAGCTGTTTAACATCCTTGTCTGCTGATCATGTCTATAAGTTTTGGATCTATTTCTATTGACTGATTTTTCTCTAGTTATGGTCTCATTTTCCTGCTCCTTCACATGTCTAGTAAGTTTTTATTGATATTAGATGCTGGACATTGTGTATTTTATGTTGTTGGGTGCCTAGATTTTGTTGCTTTCATCTAAAGATTCTTGGGCTTTGTTCTGGTAGTCAGTTAATTTATTTGTAGTTGTTTGATCCTTTCAAGGCTTGTTTTTTAAGCTTCATGCAGACTCAAGTAGCTTTTTTCCCAGGATAGTTTAGCTCCACTGCTAAGGTGTGGCCTTTTTGGGGTCTCTACTGAATGCCCTGTGTAATCACTGAGGACTCCAGTTTGGCTCATGGGAACTCAGACAATTCCCAGCCCCATATGAGCTCTGGGGAACCATTCTATTCGCAGCTCCTGTGTCATTCTTTCCCTAGCCTCCTGGAGTTTCACCCTATACATGCATATGTTAATATTTAGCAAAGCCTCGTTGACCCTCTGCATATTTTTGGAGCTCTTTCTCTGTTTGGCTCTCTCTCCTCCAGAACTTTGTCCTGCAGCTTTCAGCTGCTGCAAACTCCCTGATCTCCAGTGTCTGTCTTTTTAGCTCAGGGAAACATTTGTGACCTGCTTGGAATCCCCTATCCCCTCTGCAATCTGGAATGTGTCTCTAGGCAGAGAGCCAGGACAGTCTTAAGGTGTAGTTTATTTGTTTTTCTTCCGTCAGGGATTGTGGTCCTGTGCTGCTTGGTGTATAATGTTTGAAAACAGTTGTTTCACATATTTACTCTAGTTTTCTGATTGTCTAAGGTAGGAGGGTAAAATGTGGTTCATGCTACTCCACGACTGGAAGCTGAGGTCGTTCGCATTTGATTTCCATCATATAATCAGAGGTACCTTGTAGCCATCAATCTATGACTTGAAATCTTTTCTCACAGAGAATGGCCAGTCTCGTGACACGAATAGTCCTTGTCTGTATGGCCATTGTGTTTTCCTCTCTAGCTTGGGGGCCGGCAAACTTTTTCTCTAAAGGGCCAGTTCGTAAATAGCACCTTGGGCTTTGCAGGCCATGTGGTTTTTGTCCCAGCCCCTTAGCTCTACCACTGTAGTGCCAAAGCAGCCATAAACAATGTATAAATGAAAGAATGTGGCTGTGTTCCAATGAAACCTTATTTGTGGACACTGAAGTTGGTATTTCATATAATTTTCTTTCTTCTTCCTTTTTTTTTTTACATTATTTATTTGGCTGCACCAGGTCTTAGTTGCGGCACGCAGGATCTTCCTTGCGGCACGTAGTATCTTTCAGTTGGGGCCCACGGGCCCACACGATTGCACACGCGATCTTTTAGTCGCGGCCTGCAGGATCTAGCTCCCTGACCAAGGTTCGAACCTGGGCCCCCAGCATTAGGAGCACGGAGTCTTAGCCACTGGACCACCAGGGAAGTCGCCATGTCATTTTCGTGTGTCATGAAATATTAATCTTTTGAATTCTTTTCAAAAATTCATTTAAAATTGTAAAGATAATTCTGTACAAAAATAGATGGCAGACTGGATATGATCTGTGGGCCATGGTTTGCCAATCCTGCTCTTTAGCACATTTAGCATTTGAAATTACACTCCCAACTTCAGACTCTCTTATGAATGTGGAAATTCTTTCAAGCAGGATTTCCTGAATTAACAGTCATGAATTTCTGTCCTAGGAATTTTCTCCCTATATTGTTTGTTTAGGGCTTTACAGTGTTTCAGAGTTGAACATTATGCTCTATTGACACACCTCTTACACTGATGATTCTCTAAATTTGGGACTTCAGAGTTTTGTTTTATATATATATATACTTTATCCTTTGACTATTAAAATTCAGTGTAACAGGGCTTCCCTGGTGGCGCAGTGGTTCAGAGTCCGCCTGCCAATGCAGCGGACACGGGTTTGTGTCCCGGTCCGGGAAGATCCCACATACCGCGGAGTGGCTGGTCCCGTGAGCCATGGCAGCTGAGCCTGCGCGTCCAGAGCCTGTGCTCCGCAACGGGAGAGGTCACGACAGTAAGAGGCCCACGTACTGCAAAAAAAAAAAAAAAAAAAATTCAGTGTAACAAAGTTGTATATACTTAAGGTCTAACTTGTTCCTCCTCTAACTGTTCGTCACCACTTGGTTTGATTTCTTTCTTTCCCATTCCTATACATAGTGATGCCATTGAACAGGTAACCGGCAGGTAAATGGGAGATGATGATAAAGTGATCACTTTTCAATATCATTCAAACACTTAAAGGTACTTAATCAGTGACTGCTTATAAAGTTTCAAAGTACTTTTTAGAAAAAAGGCATTTTAATTTTTTTAAAATTTTATTGGAGTATAGTTGATTTACAGTGTTGTGTTAGTTTCAGATGTACAGCAAAGTGATTGAGTTACACATACATTTATTCTTTTTTAGATTCTTTTCTCATATAGGTTATCACAGAATACTGAATAGAGTTCCCTGTGCTATACAGTAGGTCCTTGTTGGTTATCCATCTTACATATAGTAGTGTGTATATGTTCATCCCGAGCTCCTGATTTGTATCTCCCCACCAAGTTTCCCCTTTGGTAGTCATAAGTTTATTCTTGATACCTGTAAGTCTGTTTCTGTTTTATAAGTAAGTTCATTTGTACCATTTTTAAAAAATGAGATTCCACATATGAGTGATATCATATGATATTTGTCTTTCTCTGTTTGAATTACTTCTCTTAGCATGATAATCTCTAGGTCTATCCATGTTGCTGCAAACGGCATGATTTCATTCTTTTTTATGGCTGAATAATATTCCATTGTATATATGTACCACATCTTCTTTATCCATTACTCTGTCAATGGACATATAGGTTGCTTCCATGTCTTGGCTTGTAAAATAGTGCTGCAGTGAACATTGGGGTGCATGTATCTTTTCGGATTATGGTTTTCTCTGCGTATATGCCCAGGAGTGGGATTGCTGGATCATATGGTAGTTCTGTTTTTAGTTTTTTAAGGAACCTCCATAGTGTTCTCCATAGTGGTTGTACCAATTTACATTCCCACCAACAGTATAGGAGGGTTCCCTTTCCTCCACATCCTCTCCAGCATTTATTGTTTGTAGACTTTTTGATGATGGCCATTCTGATCGGTGTGAGGTGATACCTCATTGTAGTGTTGATTTGCATTTCTCTAATAATTAGTGATGTTGAGCATCTTTTCATGTGCTTTTGGCCATCTGTATGTCTTCTTTGGAGAAATGTCTACTTAGATCTTCTGCCCATTTCTTGATTGGGTTGTTTGTGTATTTTTTGACTTGGAGCAGGATGAGCTGTCTGTATATTTTGGAGATTAATCCCTTGTCGGTTGCTTCATTTGCAGATATTTTCAACTCATTCTGTGGGTTGTCTTTTCATTTTGTTTATGGTTTCCTTTGCTTTTAAGTCTAATTAGGTCCCATTTGTTTATTTTTGTTTTTATTTTCATTACTCTAGGAGGTGGGTCAAAAAAGATGTTGCTGCGATTTATGTCAAAGAGTGTTCTGCATATGTTTTCCTCCAAGAGTTTTATATTTTTATAGTGTCTGACCTTACATTTAGGTCTTTGATCCATTTTGTGTTTATTTTTGTGTTTGGTGTCAGGGAGTGTTCTAATTTCATTCTTTCACATGTAGCTGTCCAGTTTTCCCAGCACCACTTAATGAAGAGACTGTCTTTTCTCCATTGTATATTCTTGTCGCCTTTGTCGTAGATTAATTGACCATACATGTGTGGATTTATTCCTGGGCTTTCTATCCTGTTCCATTGATCTAATGTATTTCTGTTTTTGTGCCACTACCATACTATTCTGATGACTGTAGATTTGTAGTATAGTCTGAAGTCAGGGAGCCTAATTCCTCCAGCTCCGTTTTTCTTTCTCAAGATTGTTTTAGCTATTTGGAGTTTTTTGTGTCTCCATATAAATTTAAAAATTTCTTCATTCTAGTTCTGTGGAAAATACCATTGTAATTTGATAGGGATTGCATTGAATCTGTAGATCGCCTTGGGTAGTATAGTAATTTTGACAATATTGATTCTACCAATCCAAGAACATGGTGTATCTTTCCATATGTTTGTGTCATATTCGATTTCTTTCACCAGCGTTTTATAGTTTTCAGAGTGCAGGTCTTTTGTCTCCTTAGGTAGGTTTATTCCTAGGTATTTTATTCTTTTTGATGCAGTGGTAGATGGGATTGTTTCCTTAATTTGTCCTTCTTATCTTTTGTTGTTAGTGTATAGGAAGATGCAACAGATTTCTGTGTATTAATTTTGTATCCTGAAACTTTACTGAAATCAATGAGCTCTAGTAGTTTTCTGGTAGCATCTTTAGATTTTCTATGGGTAGTATCATTTCATCTGCAAACAGTGACTGCTTTACTTGTTCTCCAATTTGGATTCTTTTTATTTCTTCTCTGATTGCCATGGCTAGGACTTCCAAAACTGTGTTGAATAGAAGTGGTGACAATGGACATCCTTGCCTTGTTCCTGATCTTAGAGGGAATGCTTTCAGCTTTTCATCGTTGAGAATGGTGTTAGCTTTGGGTTTGTCATATACAGTCTTTATTATGTTAAGGTAGGTTCCCTCTGTGCCCACTTTCTGGAGAGTTTTTTCATAAATGGGTGTTGAATTTTGTCAAAAGCTTTTCCTGCATCTATTGAGATGACCATATGGTTTTTATTCTTCAGTTTGTTAATGTGGTGTATCACACTGATTGATTTGCAGATATGGAAGAATCCTTGCATCCCTGGGATAAATCCCACTTGATCTTAGTGTATGATCCTTTTAATGTATTGTTGGATTTGGTTTGCTAATATTTTGGTCAGTATTTTTATGTCTGTGTTCATCAGTGATATTGGCCTGTACTTTTCTTTTTTTGTGGTATCTTTTGTTGTGGTATCAGGGTAATGGTGGCCTCATAGAATGAGTTCAGAAGTGGTCCTTCCTCTGCAGTTTTTGAAAGAGTTTCAGAAGGCTAGGTGTTAACCCTTTTCTAAATGTTTGATAGAATTCACCTGTGAAGCCATCTGGTCCTGGACTTTTGTTTGTTGGGAGTTTTTATTTTTAATTAATTAATTAATTATTTTTTGGCTGTGTTGGGTTTTCATTGCTGTGCGCGGGCTTTCTCTAGTTGCGGCGAGTGGGGACTACTCTTCACTGTGGTGTGTGGCCTTCTCATTGTGGTGGCTTCTGTTGTTGTGGAGCATGGGCTCTAGGCACGTGGGCTTCAGTAGTTGCAGCACGTGGGCTCAGTAGTTGCAGCTTGTGGGCTCTAGAGTGCAGGTTCAGCTGTTCTGCAGCATGTGAGATCTTCCCGGACCAGGGCTCAAACCTGTGTCCCCTGCATTGGCAGGCAGATTCTTAACCACTGAGCCACCAGGGAAGTCCCTCTTGGGAGTTTTTTAATCACGGTTTCAGTTTCAGTATTATGATTGGTCTGTTCATATATTCTTCCTGGTTCAGTCTTGGGAGATTGTTCCTTTCTAAGAAATTGTCCATTTCTTCTAACTTGTCCATTTTATTGGCATAGAGTTGTTTGCAGTAGTCTCTTATGATGTTTTGTGTTTCTGTGGTGTCAGTTGTAACTTCTCCTTTTTCATTTCTAACTTTATTGATTTGAGTCCTCTCCCTTTTTTTCTTGATGAGTCTGGCTGAAGGTTTATCTATTTTGTTTATCTTCTCAAAGAACCAGCTTTTTGTTTCATTGATCTTTGCTATTGTTCTCTTCATCTTTATTTCATTTGTTTCTGCTCTGATCTTTATGATTTCTTTCCTTTCAAAACTTTGGGTTTTGCTTGTTCCTCTTTCTCTAGTTACTTTAGGTATAGGGTTAGGTTGTTTATTTGAAGTTTCTCTTGTTTCCTGAGGTAAGATTGTATTGCTATAAACTTCCCTCTTAGAACTGCTTTTCTTGTGTCCCATAGGTTTTGGATCGTTGTGTTTTCATTGTGATTTTTCTCTAGGTATTTTGTGATATCTTCTTTGATTTCTTCAGTGATCCACTGACTGTTTAGTAACATATTGTGTAGCCTCTATGTGTTTGTGTTTCTTACAGCTTTTTTCCTGTAGTTGACTTCTGATCTCATAGCATTGTGGTCAGAAAAGATACTTGATGTGATTTCAATTTTCTTAAATTTATTGAGGCTTGATTTGTGGCCCACGATGTAATCTGACTTGGAGAATGTTCCATGTGCTCTTGAGAAGAAAGTGGATTCTGCTGTTTTTGGATGGAATGTTCTATAAATATAAATTAAGTCCATTCAGTCTAATTTATCTTTTAAGGCCTGTGTTTCCTTATTGATTTTCTGTCTGGATGATCTGTCCATTGATGAAAGTGGGGTGTTAAAGTCACCCACTATGATTGTGTTACTGTTGAGTTCTCCTTTTATGGCTGTTAGCATTTGCCTTATATATTGAGGTGCTCCTGTGTTGGGTGCATATGTATTTACAATTGTCATATCTTGTTCTTGGCTTGATCCCAGGATCTTTATGTACTGTTCTTTTTTGTCTGTTGCAACATTCTTTATTTTAAAGTCTATTTTGTCTGATAATGAGTATTGCCACTCCAGCTTTCTTTTGATTTACATTTGCATAGACACCTTTTTTCCATCCCCTCACTTTCAGTCTGTATGTGTCCCTTGATCTGAAGTGGGTGTCTTATAGACAGCATATATATGGGTTTGTTTTTGTATCCATTCAGCCAGTCTGTGTGTTTTGGTTGGAGCATTTAATCCATTTACATTAAAGATAATTATCGATATGAAGGTTCTTTTTGCCATTTTGTTAATTGTTTTGGATTTGTTTTGGAAGTCTTTTTCTTCTCCTCTGTTTTTGTGATTTGGTGTCTGTCTTCAGTGATGTGTTTAGATTGCTTTTTCTTTTTTGTGTGTGTATTTAACATAGATTTTTGGTTTGTGGTTCCCTTGAGGTTTTGATATAGCAGTCTATATATAAACAAGACTGTTTCAAGTTGCTGATCTCTTCATTTCAAACGCATTTCCAATATCCTGCATTGGTACTCTCCTCACGATTGCTGGTTTTGAAACTATATTTGTGTGGATGATTTCCTACCTTTACTTTATATTTGCCTTTACCAGTGAGCTTTCTCATTCATAATATTCTTGACTCTAGTTTTGGCTTTTTATTTTCCCCCTAGAGAAGTTCCTTTAGTATTTGTTGTAATGCTGGTTTGGTGGTGCTGAATGCTCTTAGCTTTTGCTTGTCTGTAAAACTTTTGATTCTCCATCGAATCTGAATCAGAGTCTTGCTGGATAGAGGATTGTTGGTTGTAGTTTCTTCCCTTTCATCACTTTAATCGTTCACTCCCTTCTGGCTTGTAGCGTTTCTGCTGAAAAATCAGCTGATAACCTTATGGGGGTTCCCTTGTATGTTATTTGTTGCTTTTCCCTTGTTGATTTTAATATTTTTTTCTTTGTCTTTAATTTTTGTCAGTTTGATTAATATGTGTCTTGGCATGTTCCTCCTTGGGTTTATCTTGTGTGGAACTCTGCACTTCCTGGACTTGAGTGAGTGATTCCTTTCTTATGTTAGGGAAGTTTTCGACTCTAATCTCTTCAAATATTTTCTCAGGCCCCCTCTCTCTCTCTTTTCTGGGACCCCTATAATGCGAATGTTGGTGTGTTTAATGTTTTCCTAAAGGTCTCTGAGACTGTCCTCATTTCTTTTCATTCTTTTTTCCTTATTCTTTTCTGTGGAAATGATTTACACCATTCTGTCTTTCAGCTCACTTATTTTCTGCCTCAGTTACTCTGCTATTGACTCCTTCTAGTGTATTTTTGATTCCAGTTATTGTATTGTTCATCTGTTTGTTCTTTAAATCTTCTAGCTCTTTGATAAACACTGCTTGTAATTTCTCAGCCTGTGCCTCCATTCTTTTTCCAAGATCTTGGATCATCTTTACTATCATTACTGTAAATTATTTTTCAGGTAGGTTGCCTGTCTCCACCTCATTTAGTTGTTCTTGTGAGTTTTTATCTTGTTCCTTCGTCTGGAATATATTTCTCTGTCATCTCATTTTGTCTGAGTTTCTTTGTGGTCTCCTTTCCGCTGGCTGGAGGATCATAGTTCCTCTTGCTTCTGGTGTCTGCCCTTTGGTGGGTGAGGTTGGTCTAGGGGCTTGTGCAGGCTTCCTGGTGGGAGGGACTGCTGCCTGTGGGCAGAGCTGTGTTAAGGATGTGTTTATAGGTAGCTGTGAGCTCAGTGTGGCGTTAGGCACCCTGTCTGCTGATGGGTGGGGCTGTGTTCCTATCCTGTTGGTTGTTTGGCCTGAGATCTTGCAGCACTGGAACCTGAGTAGGGCCAGGTCTTGATGCCAAAATGGCAACCTTCAGGAGCGCTCACACCTATCAGTATTCTCTGGGGCTTTTGCCACTGGTGTCCTTGCCCCCCCGCAGTGAGCCACAGTGGATCCCTGCCTCCCCCGGATACCCTCCAAGACTCGTAAGTAGGTCCAGCCTTGGCTTCTATGGAGTTACTGCTTTGTGCTGGGTCCCAGTGTACGTGAAACCTTGTGTGTGCCCTCCAAGAGTGGAGTCTGTGTTTCCCCCAGTCCTGTGGGCCTCCTGCACTCAAGTCCTGCTGGGCTTCAAAGCTAAATGCCTTGGGAATTCCTCCTCCTGATGCCAGACCCTTAGGCTGGGGAGCCTGATGTGGGGCTCAGGACTCTCACTCTTGTGGGAGAATCTCTGTGATATGATTATTTTCCAGTTTGTGGGTCGCCCATCCAGCAGGCATGGGATTTGATTATGTCATGAAAGTGCCCCTCCTGCTGTGGCTTCTAAAAGCATTTTAATTTGAACAGATTTCTTTGTGTAATGCTTTATTGGGTGTTCTGGGGAATGGATAGATTTCCTTCCTACAAATTACTCAGTGTCTAGTGGAGGAAGATGCAGAGTGACAAAAACAAATGCCGAGAGGGTAGAGTTAAGGCAGAGTTTGAGGAGTGTGCAGAAAGTTCTTAGGTCCAGCAGAAGTGATACTTTATATTCCTCCTAGAAAATCTGAGAGAGCTTTGCTTCTTAATTAGAAGTGATGTTTTCGCTGGAGCTTGACAGATTGGTAGGCTTTGAGGTGGGAAGAGAGGAGAAGAGTGAGGTGTGGAATGGCTGGGGAAAAGCCTGGGCAGAAGCGCAGAGCTGGCAGCATGCAGGGTGTATTCTGGGATTGGAACCTTAATCTAAAAGGATTTTAATGCAGTGGGGAAAAAATTACAGAGTAGACTGGGCTTGGGTTGTGGAGGGCTTTAAATATGACGGCCCTTCTGTATATAATGGGAACCTGCCAAGGTTTCTGAACAGGGAGTGCCCAACTTCAGTCTAGTGTAGTACGCATGATGGACAGGTATGGAGTTAAGGAGGGGTGGTTAGATGAGAGGTTATTGGAATTATGGAGTCTGTTCTCTTTCCATTTGTTCTGCTACTTTTGTCTAACCCCTCTGTCTCACACCCACGTTATTGCAGTAGTCTGTGAAGTAGTCTTTATTTCCACTTTGCCCCCACAAAGCCGTTCCTTCAGTAGTCAAAGGGATCTTTTTTAGACCATAAATTAAATGTTACACTGCTGCTTAAAATCTGTCATCATCTAAATGCACTTGGACTAACATCTGAATCCCTCCCCATAGTGTACAAGGAAACCTTCTGCAGGATGTGTCATCTTCCTGCCTCTCACATTCAAACTGACTTGCTCTCTCACACCCTAGCACTGGCGGAGTATTTTCCAAGTCACTTGCTTCCCTTGACTGTTTCACCCTTTTGCTCCTGGCTTAGGTGCCACCTCAGAGAGCCCTCTTTGACCACCCCATTCTAATTCCACACTGCCCTGTATTTACTTCATGACACTTACCCACCTGTGATTATTTTGTCTGTCTTGTCTGACCTGTACCTTAATATCATAAGCTCTGTGAGGGCAGAACTGTGTCTTTTGGGTTTACTGCTTTACCCACTTTGCCTGGCGTGTGCAGAAAACCATTTGATGAATGGATAAGGAGCACAGGCAACCTTCTGGTGATAGAAATAAAATATATGGTGATTGTGGCAGTTACATACAGCGTTAGTCCAGAAGGCACTGGGGAATGGGGACTGGAGCATGAAAGAAGAGGCGGGGGGTAAAAATGCAGATTTGGAATTGATCTATTTTGAGCTAATGATTGAGGAGGTGGGAGTGGATTGAGATAGAAGGTGTGTTTGAGAGGTCCAGGGTAACACTTTTGGGGAGAATGAACACTTAGGAAATTAAAAGATGAAAAGGCAGGAAAAAGCCAAGAGAAGCAGCCCATAATTGGAAAGACCCAGGAGACTATTGTCAAGGAAGCTGAGGGGTGGTAAAGAGCTTTGAGTGCTGTGCAAGGACTGGGGGGTAAGGGGCAGCAGTGCAGGTTTAGAGGTTGCTGATGAGTTCGAGAGATTTGTTTTGGTCAGTCTGCTTGGGGGACCAGATCATAGTGAGTTGTGGTGTGATTGGAGGAAAAGGAAGTGGAGGAAGTAAGTTTGGGTTACTACTCATAGAAATTCTGTGGCAAAGTCAGAGGGTGATGGGGCAGTTGAATTGCTTGATAGGGTAGGATGTTAGAGGCATAAGAAGAAGAGCCAGTGCAGGGCACTCGGTCATAGACACGTAGGTATGCGAGTCTGGAAGCAGCTATTACTGTTTAGGTACAGAAGCATTTGAGAGATTCAGAAGCTTGTGGTTTGCAGGCTTTCTGACTGGTGTGGCGTCGTGCAGTGCCGCTCAGACTGAGGTAAAGGGCCCGTTTAAAAAGTGTTTAACCTTCACCATCGTGGAATGATACAATTTCCTAATGTAATACAAAACATGAACTGTTAGAAAAATAATCATACTCTCGGATATTGTGGCAATATCAAATTACTATAAAAGTTTCTGAATGCTTCTAATTTCTGTCTCTCATTGTAGGATGGTAACGAACAGTTTGTGGATGCTCCCAGGCTGCGGTCTCTCTTTCAGTAGCACTAATGTAGTAGGTGAGGGAGCAGGAGATCCAGGTGTTTTTCTTGAGTGGCCCACCTGAGTTCTTAGATGGGCTAGTGAGTTCCAGGTTAAGATCACCCAGTAGGAGTCACATGCTAACACTAGCAAAAAGTAGAGACTCTACTTTTATAAACTCCAAGTGGAGTAAACAAGTCAGTAGCCTTGAATAAGATGTTGGCCCCTTTCCCTTCTAATACTTAAAATTACTTGAAGTAAAAGAAAACTGTATAAACACATAACAGTTAAACTATGAGGATTATTACCTTGAATAGGAGTACTGTTAAAATACGAGAACTTTTACCAATCAGTTCTAAAGCCAGGAAGTAGTTAAAGCACACATTCTGAGTTTTATGAAGAATTCAGAGCAATATGAGAAAGTGATAATGATAGATAATGAATGCTATCTTCCGTTACGACATTACGTCGAGTGAAAAGTCTGGAATCGCGTTTTGCTCTGATGATGGCTGGGTAGAAGTACTGCATGTGTATTTTATTGGTCAGGACACTTAGAGTCATAAGTGATAGAAATGCAGCTCAAGCCAGCTTTAGCACAAAGTGGGCATTTCTCGGTTTATGAGGAAGCAGGGGACTGGTGGGGTAAAACACATTCAGTGAAACTACTGCCAGGTTACCATCAGAACTCACTCTCAGGATGGGAACTGGCTAATTGTGGAGGTGGGGGAGAGAAACCCTTCAGGGTAAGAAAGCTTGTGACCAAGCCTGAGGCCAGAAAAGGTAAAACAACAGCAGTGGTTTGAAGCCAGGCTACCCGTGCTTAACCGTTGTACAACTCCTTCCTCGGCCTGACAGAGCGTACTGACAGTATTTCTAAAGCAGGGATGCCATCATTTAAATTTGACATTTTAGTACAGACCTTTTGCTCACAGATTTCAAAAGATTTAAATTGGAAAATTGTCTTCATGCTCACTAGCATTCAGCTGCTGTTTATAGTTTGTTACGGTATCTCACTCTTTTTCAAAAGGGACTATTTTCTTTCATTCTCCCTGCTTTGGGCAATATGAAAACAAAATGAATTGTCTGTTATGAAAATTAATAGCACCAAAGAGTGCAATGTCTTGTCTTCCGTGACTCTGTGTTGTAATTAGAGATTAAACATTTATATTTAGTCTTATTTGGACAATACTGTCCATTTCTTTAGGATATAAATAACTCGGGGGAAAAAGGACTGCACAGTCCTAGTACAGTTTAATATTTAACTCCTTTAAACTGAAACATGGGCTGTTAGGTCACAGAAGTAATTTGACATTGCGAATTTTTGTCTTGCCGTTTTAGCCATGGACTTGACCTGGACTAAGTTTCTGGAGAATTGTTGTCATGTGAGAATGTGTACGTATCCTTACTTCCTGGACGAAGTACACAGACCTTGACTATGCCTAAAACACGTTTCATACACAAAGTTCAAATTAAAAACACAAAATTGTTTAAATTTTTTCAGTTCTGGGTCTGAAGAAGCCCAGGCTTTATTCTTATTTGCTACAACAGATTTCCTTCAAATCATGCATTGGCAAGGTGACAGGTGAGTGACCCCATGTGTGGTGGGGAATATATCGCTGAACTTATTTTCATCTTAAAAATGTGGATGTAAATTGGAGTCCAAGTGGTTTGGCATTGATAAAAAAAAATATACACAACAATTATAGTTCTTTATATGGCAATTTTAAACTGGGTGTCTTATGATCTGTTTACTATCTCAGGTATCTCAAGTCCAAACAAATTTCATTTTTGTAGTAAAAAGTCTTTATTTCCAAAATGATTGGTTAGCCGGAGAAACTATAAACCACCTAACACAAGACTTTGGTAAGAAAGATCTGATGTTTCTTAAAAATTCCCCCTTGCAAACAAAAAAAGAGTTAACACTTATGTAACAAGAAACATGTTACCCATTCTCAGCCATTAACCAGGTGCCTGGTTTTAAGTCTCCAAAATTTGGATTAAAAATGGGACCAAATAAGAACATGAGATACTAGGGTGGCTTGTCCTTAGAGTTACTTAGGAATTGCCATTATATGGAACTTTGATGATTTTCATGGGTTGAGAGGAAGGATGCGTCTGGGTAGCTAAGAGTAGTGTTGCAAAAGCGAGCAGATTCTGTATCAGGACTTTTTTTTGTCCAAGTAGAACTTAAACTTCTTATTTCTTTAAATTTTGTGCTGCTTTGTGGGAGGAGAAAGCAGTTCACTTAAGGATTTAAAAAATAACGTTGGAAACAACTCAAACCTCCAGAGAGCTCAGGAATTGGTAAGAGTGGTCCCTCCAGAATGAGGGTGCAAAAGGCATATCCTTTGCTGACTGTGAATGAAATGGAAACAATTGTTAAAAAGACCCAACCTTCTGAACACTGAATTAGTTTAAAACTAAAACACAAAAGACAGACCCAATGAGTTTTTTATTGAACAGTCTCTCTTGTGTTAAAGAAAATAGTACAGATTCAAGGCTATAGCATATATATATATGTTGTGTTTGGAATATCCTGATGTGTTTAATGCAGATTCTTAAAGTAGTGTATTCAAAGCAATGTATGCATCTCATCCATGGTACATATTTGGATTAAGCACGATAAAGGCGGCCTGCAACAGAAATGAAACGGTAATTTTAACAATGAATGAGTAACAACTGCTGATGGACGCAACTCGGTAAAATGACCTTTTACACTAATGCTTGATAGTCAGTCTCCCTGAATTTGGTGTGCTTATGAGTGCTCGGAAGGGGATGGAAAACCATGATCTTTCCCTATGGTTGTGTCAGAGGACCAGACCCCTGGTGTGGAGGGCTGACATAGGTTTGACTTCCCACCAGATTTTACGGCCAAGCTTGATTCTGCAACATTCCTTCCTCCCTAGATTTGTCGTCTTTCTTGGCCTCTGAAACACTTTTTCTAAGAAGCCCTCTCAAGTACAGAGATAGTATTTCTGTTGAAGGACTGGCTTGGTGGGCTGCAGACAGATTTAACAAAATGTTTGCATAACTGAAAAAATGTTTTCTTGTTAAAAACCGGTTTGAGAACTTAAAAGTCTGTGTTGGAAGATTTTAAAAACTCAGGTTTGGGACTGCTATAGAGGCTAGTTTTGCTGCCTTGGCCTTGGTTCTAGTCAGGATCTAGTATCGGAAGGTTCGTAAGGCTGGCTTCCTAAGAGAATTGTGTCCAAAAAAACCCCAAAAAGAAGGGAAAAATGATTTCTAGACTTAGTACCTTTTACCTCAGGTGTAAGAACTGGTTACCTTATGTTCAAATAAAGCAGCCATCATTTCTTTCCTCTGGGGCATCAAGAACCAATATTAGGGGTTGAGATACATACGCATTTCTCGGTGAAAGAAGAAAAGCCACCCACCATCAGTGCTTCTCTTCATGTCTGCCAGCTGTTTTCCCCAAGAACTGTTGATGACTGAGGAGACTCAACAACGGGCCCTAAAGTTCCACTAAATGAGAAGAGATGAGCAAACAATAGTTTCCTGCAAGAGGGAGCAGGCCAGACGAGAATGAGGGGAATCTGCACTCCACCTGACGGGGACTGTCTCCCCCATGCTGCGCCCCGGCACCAGGCACAGAGTCATCTGCAGACAGTTGCCTCTCCGTGTGCAGGAGGCCAGGGTCTCTTTCCTGCCACCCAGGTGGGTGCTCCAGAGGGACACGTTTCCATTCAGTACAGGTGGCTGACACTACTCGTGCTGGATGAGGGCTGGCTGAGGATGAGGGAGCACCCCCTCAGTCTGTGCCCACCAAGAAGTGTACAGAAGGATGTCCCTGGCATCCACAAGACTACTGGGCAGACCACACTGCAGAAATGAAAACTAGTGTACACGATTTAAATTGCCTTAAACAAACAAGCAAACAAACAATCCAGCCATTGGTGACTCTGAGGGGTCTAGAGTGCAGCCCTGGGAAACGTGTACCCTTGTTAACACGGGTGGACATGGCATGCTCTGATCTCCTTCTTGTCTTTGCAGCTGGTAAACTGGGAGCTTTTGAACCTTTTCTTGACAGTCATGTAGCGTTCCTGGATCCCGCCTCCACACAGTTTGGTGCATTCTGACCAGGCTGTCCATGGGCGCATCCTGCAGCCTGAAAGCATGAGACCTGGTTAGGCCAGCAGACATGAGGAAAGAACAAGGAAGCTGAACTCGAGTAAACAGCTGTCAAACTTAGTTGGTTGTCTGGGCTTTTCTGCTTTTGTATGTAACGATTTGTTGAATTAAATAATGGCTAGAGTCCTTATTAGGGACTGTTAGCTTATACGTGACAGACTGCAGAAATTGGCCATAAATACTTTGCAGCTCTTCCCCATCGAGGGGCAGAGTCTGTTTCTCCACCTCTTGAATCTGGGCTTGGCTCTATGACTTGCTTTTGGCCAATGGGACATGAGCAAACATGGCTTGAAAAAAGTTGTCGGGAACCTTTCCACCACTATGTGAGCAAGCCTGGCTATCTGCTGGAGAGACCGAGTGGAGAGAGACTCCAGAAACACAGGTGAGGCCAATCTAGACCTTCCAGCCCCAGCTGAGCCACCACCTGACAGTAGCGACTTGTTTGTTTTGGGGTGGCTTGTTAATGCTGCAGCCACTCACGGAGCAGTTAGCCACTCTCTCTTATGCTTTGCTCCCCCAGGTACTTAGCCTCTCAAGTACTAAGTTAACTCAGGTACAATTGATTATTTTTCCTGTGTAAATAGACATGACTTTCTCAAAGAAAACTTCCCTGACCCCAAGGTTAGATCTTTAAAAAAAAAAAAAAAACAGTGCTTCCATAGCACTCTATACATTACTCCATTGTAGATCCAATTAATTACATTTATGATTATCCAGTCAATACTACGCTGAGTTTTATGTCATACTGCCTGCCTGGAACATAGTTGGGCATAATGTTTGTTGACTGGCCAACTGACTGCTATGTGCAATAGACAACTTTTTTTTTTTTTTGCGGTACGCAGGCCTCTCACTGTTGTGGCCTCTCCCGTTGCGGAGCACAGGCTCCGGACGCGCAGGCTCAGCGGCCATGGCTCACGGGCCCAGCTGCTTCGCGGCATGTGGGATCTTCCTGGACCGGGGCACGAACCCGTGTCCCCCGCATCGGCAGGAGGACTCTCAACCACTGCGCCACCAGGGAAGCCCTAGACAACATTTTGATATGGGAACAGCTCCCTAGTGGAAAGATAGTGAACTTCAGGTAGCTCCGCATATCTGCACTTCTCTAGTCCTAGATGGAGCTGTAATGTCTTAAGGAAGAGAAGAGAAAAGAAAAAAAAAAGGGGTAATTTGAGCTGCACCTTTAAAAATAGAAACCCATTAACCTTCACTTATATGCGGCACCTTCCTTACCCACTCCAGGGAATCCAAAGACCATCAACTGGCCTGGACCCAAGACTGAGCGCGGATCTCCCCAGCTACCGTTTCACCATTTTGCTGATGACGTTGCACTCTTGGCTTGGATCAGCTTATTCAGCAGTGAAGCTCTAGGTGGGATCTTTTTTTTTTTTTTAAAGTCCTGGAACTCCTTCAGTTATGCAGGAGGAGGGGGACACACAATCTCTCTCCTGGGCTACAGAGAAAACTTAACCAGCCTCTGTGCCTCTGTTTTTGCCACCTCCAAACCACTCAGCACAGGCCTGTTAAAGTCACGCTGTTGCTTAAAACCTTCACCTACAGAATCAAGTCATCAGCAGGCCTTTCATGGTCTGGTCCCTACCCTACCTCTCCAGCTTGGTTTCCTGCCCCCCCCCCCCCCGCCATACTCTGTGTTCCTTCTGTCTTCCACTTACTACTTGAACATATCTTGTTCTTTGGTATCTCAGTGCCATTGTAATGACTACTCCTGCTGCCTGGGATGCCCTTGTTTTACTGGCAAACTCCTACAAGTTCTTCCAGACCCACTCTGCTTTGACATCTCCCTGAATGCCAGCCTCACACTTGGCAGTACCTGGAAACTGGTCCTCATTGGACTCCTCCCTCAGCTGCTCACTCCTCCGGCTCTCTCGGGCCTCCCTCCAGCGCAGCTTCTGGATGGATGGATTTCGGAGGCATTTCCGGATGCGGCACTTTTTCCGCTGCACAGTCTCCGGGCAGGGTGCACCTCCAAACTGAGGCTCCATTTGGATCATGCGGGTTCGAATCATGTGGCCTTTCCCACATGACTTGTTACATTCCGACCATTGGGACCACTCGGTGAGCTCACAGTCAATGGCTGGCAAGACACAGATGGGCGTGAGTATATCTCATGTCTGAAACAAGATATGGTCACTTATACTCTCCTTTGAACATCTCAACTAAAGCCTATGGGAAATGCAAAGCAGGTGCTGTTACCCCATTTTACAGAAGAAGAAACTGAGGCTCCAAGAGGCAGACTGACTTTATCCAGCCCACACGGTTGGTAAGCAGTAGATGCAGGATTGGTAAGCAGTAGATGCAGATCAAAACCCACATGCTACGCCCTATTTATGATTTGAGGAGGCTTTTGGGGGGACCTTGAAGATTAGTTCAAAGCCTCTTGCCTTGCTCTCTAAGCTTCTAGAATATTGTCAAATTAGCCTCAAGTGGCACAGACTAGCTTCCCACAGCCAAGGACCCTGATTTTCTGAGGGAAGGCACAGTTCACTGGTGCCATTTTCCAGAGCTGTCCCCGTGGACTAATATTAAGGACATTGTGACTTCTGCAGTAAGACCCAGGCAGTGTTTCTTGTTCTCGATATCATCCTGGGTCTTATATATGGCAGTCTGCAAAAAACACAGGAGTCAGAAATAGGAAATTCAGTAGAGAAGAGGGGCAGTAGCAAGTGGTGTCATGGTTTCTCATGGTAAGAGATCCAGCAGAGTCTTCTCATTAAGCCAGCACTCACAAATGTGGACAAAAGATAACCCATTAGAGTGATTCTCAGGATGCTTCCTAGGGAGGCAAATGATTTTCAAACTCTGCTTCCCTTGCAAAGTGAGGGCCCGGCTGGATGGATCTAGGAAAAACTCATTTTGTTCATGGTCTTAGGCCTTTTCTCCCTGTGGGAGCTCAGGCAGCTTTCCCATCTGCAGCATGGGGATAATGTTATTTTTCTCATTAGGTTGTGAGAATTAAGTAATGCTCTCAGCCCAGTTTCTGGCCCACAGTAAGTGTTCCATAAATGTTCTTTTTCTTCTCCCTTCATTCACTGGACCCTGTGGATACAGAGTTTTGTTTAAGTCAGTAACAGTGTCTCAGAACATTCTGGAGCCCCAGCTCTGGTGAGCTGTGTTGAACACGGGGTAGATCTTAGTAAAAGCCCAAGGCTTTGTTTAGTTTGATGGGCTGGGTCATCTCCACACATGACTTTGGCTAAAACAGCTCAGGAACTGTAATATGTAACATTGGTGGAGGTCTGCACTTCCCAAGTCCAGTGCTCGGCACTTGGTACCAATTATGTGGTTTAATTCTCAGAGCAACCTAGGAAGTTTTTCTCACTCTTTTACAGATGAGGGACAGGGATGCTAAGTAGTGTGCTGAAGTTTATGCAGCCAGTAAGGGACAGAGCTAGGACCTGTCCCCAGGCACGCAGCCTGAGTAAGGAGAGGAAGCACAGAAGGCTGCAAGTGCATTTCAGAGAAAGCCCGAAAACACATCTTAGCAAGTGTGTCTGACTTTCCACCACCTGAAAGGGAAGCTCTCATGGAAGACTAGCCAGAAAAATGGGCTCTCTCCTTGGAAATTAGTCCCCAGATAATAAACTCACCCTCATCTCCTCTCAAATCTCTGTGAGATTTGAGAGGAGATGAGGGTGGGCATGGAGCTTTTGAGCTTGTTGACTTGCTGGCCTGTCTTCTTATCAAGGCTGCAGAGGTACAGGAGTCACTGGTTTAAAGTCTACCCTTTGGTCATGGGTAAATAAACTGGTCACAGGGAGGAGGAATAGAATTAAAAAGCTTGGAAAACCCCATGGGCCAGACAAGCCTCTAACTTGGAGGGGTGGAGAACTATGAAATACATTTTATCGAGCCTGTACTGTTTTCCATCTAAGCCTCCTGTTTTGACTTCACAGCCATTTACAATTTGGGTGTTTTGTAGATGGTTAGTGGGATCCCCTTTTACTACTGAGAAGATTGAGAGTTTAAATAACTTTGCTAACACAGAGATGCAGGGCCCAGCAAACAGTCATAACTGTACGAGCTAGCACAGGGCTGGTTAGCAGGAGGAGAGGAGGGGAGAGGTGGCTTCCAGGAGCTCCAGGACTTACGGCACTCGGGCAGCATGCACTTTTCCACTTGCTCCAGCGCCTCATTACAGTCCCCAAGTTCGGCTAGAGACTTGAGCATCCGCTGGCGGGTCCGCATGCCCTTCCCACAGGTCACGCTGCAGTCGCTCCACTCGGACCACGGGGACAGCAAGCAGGGGATGGTGTCTAGACCAAGAGCCAGGTATGCCACTGAGAACAGGCTCCCTTCGCTTTCTTTGATCTGGTGCCCTGTACCCTTTGTCCCCCACTCAAGCCCCTTGAGTAAAGTGAAATTGACCAATGGGTTTGGATAACCGAAGTGACCCCCCCACCCGGAACCAGGAGTGGCTCCACAGGCCACTAACTGCTGCTCTTGTCACTCTCCTGCATCTCCTCTGATCCAGCTGGTGCTCATGATGTGGCATCAGATGTGGCTCAGTAATAGGAATACACAAGTCCCACCTGAAACACCCGTGAGGGTCTGAGTAGGATCTCACTAGAGACAGAAACATCCCACGTGCCCCAAGAACCATGCACTAAAAGATAGGCTCAATGATGTGTTTTTGGACACTTTGGTGCTGAAATCGCTAGAATGTGTATGTACTTGGCTGTGTGTGTACATCTGTGTAGTGATGTGTGGGCCTGTGTGCATCTGTGCGTAGAGGAGGGGTTGTAATGCTTTATGATGCCACAGGCAAGTCCCCACATAGAACAAGAATGAGGGGGTCTGTGATGACTTGAGGAATGCACAACCTGCCTACATGTATTCCCCCCCTCCAAAAAAAAGATACTACGGGGCCCTATAAAACACAGCTACAGGTGAATTCTATCCAGAGGCCACCAGTTTGCCACCCCAGCATTGCTCGGAATGCCTCTCAAAGGAGGCCACTCTCTGGGTCTGGATGATGTCCTCACACCTATAGCTCTCGCTCCTAGAAGTGCCCTGCAAGGATGGGGGGGGGGTCCATATTTCCTCTTGCACCTGCCCAGCCTTGACAGTGGTAATAGTAAGGGCTGCTGTGGTCCTCTGTCCCCTCTCCCACGCCCACTCACGGCACTCGGGCATCATGCACTTCTCTGCCTGAGATGTCTCAGCCTTGCACATGGAGCCGTCCGCCGGGCTCATCTTGACCATGCGGTGCCGCTTCTTCATGCCCATCCCGCAGGTGGCGCTGCACTCGTCCCACTCGCCCCACTCGGTCATCAGGCAGCTGCTGGGAGCTGGGAAGTCCGGCGGTGTTTAGCGTCGCCTTGGCAGCCTCGGGAGCCCCGCGCCTGCCCTCCCGCCCGGCACCCCACTCACAGCACTCCTCGTTGACCGTGCACTTCTCCGTCTCCTCAGTGGGCAGCGTGCACACGGAGCCATCCTCCGGGAACTGCTTCACGTACCTCTCCCGGGACCGCATGCCAGTGCCGCAGGAGATGCTGCAGGGCGACCAGGTGATCCACTCGGACATGGTGCAGGTGGAGCCGTCTGCAACACAGGAGCAGATACTGCAGACCGGGCGCCACGATGCCGGGATCCGCACGACCAACCGAACTCCCCCAAAGGCGGGCGTCAAGAAGGCCAGCTGGCATTCAGGGGCAGTTAGGCAGTTGAGGATGGAAGTCGACATAAAAGGCACACATCTTTAAACTAGGAATTGTTCTTCAAAGGAAGTGCTTTTTTCCAGGTGCACGGAGCACTCGTGATTACTCCTTGTCTTATGACGACACATTTGAAAGATGGTTGGATGGATAGGAGTGTGTGTGTATGTGTGTTTGCCTGTTCTAAAGAAGAAGAGGGAAATGAAGTCATCCATCCACCCATCCATTTACTCACGTCAGTAAATCTTTACTGACTGCTTAGTGGTATGTACTGAGGTTAAAGAGATGTGTAAGATACGGATTTTGATCTACTCCAGAACGAGAGATGGGCACATAAACTGCAAAACAGATATAAGCCCAGTGGATTGGAATGGGGATGCTCCTTGGAGTTCTGGGTGAGATTTCACAGAAGAGGGCACATCTGAGTGCACTTTTGTTGGGTAGAGAATATCTGTATTTAAGGTGAAGGGAACAGCTCCTGCAATAACCTGTACCGAGTGTATTTGTGTGTGGCACTGGGAGATGAGGCTAGAAAGGAGGACTGAAGTCAGAGTGTGAAGCCTCCTGCACATGTCCGCAGGCTGTCACGTGCACATGGGTGATGCCTACACATTGTTATTGAACCTATGGACAGTGTTGCTAGACAGTGCTTGCTGGCGGTGCAGTAATAAAGATGGCTGGAACCCACATTAGACACAGGGAAATTCTGACACGTCCTACAATGTGGATGAACCTGAGGACATTATGCTGAGTGAAATAAGCCAGTCACAAAAAGACAAATACTGTATGATTCCACTTATATGAGATACCTAGAATGGTCAGTTCTTAGAAAGTAGAACGGTGGTTGCCAGGGGTTGGGGGAATGGAGAGTTAGTGGTTAATGGGTCTACAGTTTGTTTTGCGAGATGAAAGGAGTTCTGGAGATAGAGGGTGGTGATGGTTGCATGTGTGTGTGTGTGTGTGTGTGTGTGTGTGTGTACACAATACCACTGAACTGTACAATTAAAACTAGTTAAGTTGGTAAACTTGATGCTGTGTACCACCAAAACTACACCACCAGGCAGAGCCCAACATGTTTCAGAATTGTCATTACCTCCTGGGAGCCACCTGAACTCCACCCCTGTAGAGGGGGTGGTTAAAGATCTCATTTCCCACTGCAGGCCACAGACAGCCCACCCATCTGCCTCCCCTCAACCCCAAGAAAGAGAAAGCCTCCAGCGTTGTCAGTCCTGTCACAACTTCCTGCCTGCCTGTTCGTAAGAATGGCCTGTGCATGCACGGTTCACTCCTTTCTGAAGTGCCTTATCATGGGCACAAACAGCAATAAACCACTGTGGAGTGCAGCCAGGAGAGGTATTTAAGACTGTGCCCCAGGAAGAGCCAGAGAGTCAAGGACCTGCAGTGGTGGTGAGCTTTCTTCAGGTATCCTCAGCTTGGAAATGGTTTTCTTCCTGCCATAAACCAGCCCAGCCTATATACATCCCTTCCTACTGCCTTGTTACACCTCTGAGACAGTTAAGATCAGAGCACAGAGTATAGATCTGTTCAGTCAGAGAGAGGAAGTGTACCCTGGAAAGTAGGCAGCTGGCCTTTGCACAGCAATCAGAGTAGTGCCGTGCTGAAGCCTGAGCCATCATGACATGGGTGGTTCAAGCTTATAGTTCAAGCCTGACCTTTGACCAGTTACAGAATTGCTGCAGTCAGTCCAAAGGTCCTGACGCAAGGAACTGAGGGCTCTGACCCAGGCTGAGCTAGGACATGCACGGGGGTCCATGAATGACACAGAATTAGGGCAATGATTTAGATTCAATCTCGGCCAAGCTGTTCACCTGCTTCTTAAAAAGAGGTTGAAGTTAAGGCCCAGAAGCAGGCAGCTTGCTATCTGTTGTTTGTCATAAGTAAGATGTGTGCTAGCTCTTCGGTAACTTGTGTCTATTTTCTTCCATGGCTGGGGGGTATGGGGGGGGTCAGTTAAACTCAAGAATTCTTTTGATGTTGTAAGACATGTCTGTGTTCACAGCCCTCAAGATACTGTTGGACATGGGAGTCTGCCCTTGGTGGTTCCCACTGACAAATACAGTCAGGGTCCTAGTGCCCCACTGGGGGGGTGCTACCTGACCAGGTATGAGAGGCTGGCATGGCCAGGCAGGACCGACCCTTCCTGAGCCTGGGTGTCTCGTCACCTTCATCGCTGCAGCCCGGGCCCGTGCAGGGCTGGAAGTCCTGGGTGTCGGGACAGGGGACACTGAGGTCCAGCTGCGCCTTCAGCATGCGCTGCCGCATCCTCTTGCCTTTGTCGCAGGTGGAAGAGCTGCAGGCGGACCACGGGGACCAGTTGGAGTAGATGCAGGTTTCGGGGGTGTCATCTGGAAAGAGTATGTGACATGGTTTTCCTGGGAGCCTGTGGAAGCTGTGACTGGCCCTCTCTCCCCAGACGAGCTCACGCGGGGACAAGAAAATCCCCGCTGTCTGCCCAGCCTCCAGGAGCCTGGGTACTCCGGGGATGCAAGCAGCCATTCACTTGCCTTTCAAAATTATAGTTTGGGCATTCCAGTAATAAAAATCTAAGTAACTTAATAATAAGGAAAGATTCTCTTACTGTCCCTTCCCCTCAACACATGAACACAAGCGATGGCAGACATCGTTTCCACACAGGTGCAGGCAAATCACAGGCAATTTGGGGGAAACACAGGTTTTTTCGTGTGGTGTTGCTGTCTTCCCAGTGAGCCAGACAGTGTCATGATGAGAATAAGGGTGGCCATTGTTCACTGAGCACTTATCATGTGGCAGCATCATTCTAAGAACCGTATTTATCTTATCCCATTAGCTCCTTACCACAGCTCTCTACAAGGCGGGTTCTTCTATTATTCCCATTTTACAGTTGAGGAAACTGGTAGAAAGGTGGGCTTCTTGCCCAGGGCCACAGGAGGAGAGCCCAGCTTGTCTGGCTCCAGACCCTATGAGAGAACTTGAGCTGAAGCCAGGGCTCTGCCACTGCCTCCTAACTGTAGGGTCTGGGCTCACTTTCCTTGCTGGGGAAGTGGATGGACCCACTCCTGCCTCACAGGATAGTGTGAGAATCAAAGCAGAGAGTCATCTGCTGCAAATGCCATTTGCCTGATACTAGTGTCATACCTTCACCAATTCCCTTAGACTTTGTGCCTAGTCTTGGCCTTGTTTTGAATTATATTTCAAGCAGAAATCCGCAAAGAAGGGATTACCAAATCAAAGGATATATTTTTGGCTTTTAAAACATGTTAGCAAATTGCTTTCCCAAAAGGTAGTTTATGTTTAGTTCCCAATTTATGTTGCCACCTGCAACAAAGGAAGATGACTCACCTTCATCTTTCTCTTCTGGAGCCAGGTCTGCTACAATATCGTCAACATTGTCAGGTACAATATTGCACTGTTCCCCCTGCAAAAGGAATTTTACTTGGAGGGCTCACATTAAAGAACGGAATGTGTGGGGGAAAGATGAAAGAGGATATAAAATCGAATGCCCACCCTGTATACAAATCCTAGGCCATGGCGGAGTTCTGGCTCATTTTTACAACCTGACCGGTAAAAGAAATGGCAGTAAAGCCACAACTTCCCACTTCCTGACCCATGACAGACATTAGCAATTGATTATGGCATTCATGATGAAGCCTAGTTACCTGGAGCAAATCATTTGGTTGAGCGTCAAACTGTACCACCATGTTCATTTTGCTCATTTATATCTTATGAATAATTTGCATTCTAGAAACTCTGGTAGGCCCAGGACTTCCACATCCTGAATATGCCAGGGACCGCATGATTCAAGAGCTGAAAGGGGTCTGGTCTCCTGATGGGAAGGGTCTGTGCCAGGGTGAGCTCTAACCCAGTACCTTACGAGCGATTCTCTCAATGACAACTCTGGCTACTTGAGTGATGGACCCGCCCTCGGGATCGTAAAAAGGACTCTGAGGATGGTCCAGGCTGGTCAGGGGTCGGATTTTCTCCTGGGGAATTGTGGGCTTGTTGGGTGACTGCAGTGGAGAAAACACAGATACAGAGAGTGGGAAATAAAACTGGTTAAAAACCACAAAGATTTGATATATGATCAGAACAAAAACCTTGAAAGGAATTTAACAAGTATAACTGCTATTTATATTTACAGAATTTTATTCATGCCATGTGTTGTGCATGAACATTTGTAGATCTATACTTTCAAATTCTCCCATGTACACAGTAGGATTATGCCCAGATGAAGATGCCGAGTTTTAGAGAGCCATTTCCAGCTAGGATATTGCTGAACCAGGTTGGTCTGAATCCAGAGTTCTTCCCACTAGACCAGGAGTTGGCAAACTTGTCTGAGGAGGGTCAGATGGTAAATATTTTAGTCTTTGTGGGCCAACTGTGTCTGTTGCAACGACTCAACTCAGTTGTAGTGAGAAAGCAGCCCCAGACAACATGCGGTCGAATGCGTGAGGCTGGGTTAGAAAACTCCAGGTTGCCCCCAAACCATGGTTTACCAATGTCTGTTCTAGATTGTTCTACCACTGGTTTTCTGATGATTCCAGATTTCGATGAAGTTGCTGTGCCGACCATATCTGGAAAATATTGATATTCACAGGAGACTCCAAACTTCTTAGCCTGGCCATCCGGAAACCTTCGGAATCTGGCCCAGCTTAACACACGTCAACTTCCTGCAGTTCCCATTCTCTCTCTCTCTCTCTCTCTCTCTCTCTCTCTCTCTCTCTCTCGCCTCCATGCCTTTTGCCTGCTGTTCCTTAATGCTTATCTCTGAACTGCTCTTCAGCAGAGTCCCTTCCTGTGCTCTCCTGACCAGCTGCATAGACACTTCCCGGAGCCCGAGTCACACAGCATGTGAGTATGTGATGATGGGACCATGCTGGGCTCCCCTACCAGACTGTGAGTTCATCTGGTACAGAGCCTGGGCCAGACTCACCTCCATGGCCGGGGCATCCAGAACAGGGCCAGACAAGGAGCAGACGCTCAGGAAGGTTTGACCCTCACCACTCCAGGCGCACACGTACCTCATAGGTCACCCCACTGTCAGTGCCAGCGTCCCAGGGAATCAGGTCCTGCACCACTTTCTGGACCCAGCCGCACTCTTTGGTGCACAGATCCTCTGCAGACAGGCCCACGTTCCAGTCGGGACTGGGGCCCATCATGGTCAGGAAGGACATTAAGTGGCGTGTCCTGTCCACTGAAAATTCAGCCGAGGGTGCTGCTCTCCTGGAAACCAAATACAGAGACCTTTACCTTTGGGGCCCTGGGGGTGCATGCTCTGAGGGACATTTGGCCAGACGATGGCTAAAGGATGAGAGGGAGAGAAAGAAGGGGGATTCTCCCACTCGTCTCTGCCTTTGGCTATTACTGGTTTCTCTCTCCAAGCCCATCCATTGGCCACATGTGGAAACCATATGCTACCACACTATCCTTTTTTTTTTTTTTTTTTTGCGGTACGCGGGCCTCCCACTGTTGTGGCCTCTCCCGTTGCGGAGCACAGGCTCCGGACGCGCAGGCTCAGCGGCCATGGCCCACGGGCCCAGCCGCTCCACGGCGTGTAGGATCTTCCCGGACCGGGGCACGGACCCGTGTCCCCTGCATCGGCAGGCGGGCTCTCAACCACCGCGCCACCAGGGAAGCCCACGCTATCCATTTTTAATGTGTCTTCAGCACTTACTGTTATTTTGTGTTTTCTTATTTATTTGTTTAGCTGTTTACTGACTCTCATTTCTCACTGGAGCGTAAGCTCTGGGAAAGCAGGGGTTCTGTTTGCCTTCTTCACGGCTTTATTTCCAGTGCCTGGCACATCGTAGATGCTAAGCCAATGTTTCTGAATAAGCGAATGAACAAATACTACGGGCTACCTGTGCGCCCAGCCGTATCGGAAGTGAGGTGAATTTGACAAAAACTGCTTAATGATGCCCCAAGCCTTTCCTTATACATTTTCCCAGATGCCTCAGAGCAGACCTGGGGTAAGGATTATTGACTCCAATTTATGGATGAGGACACGGAGGCTCAAAAGGGTTATGTGATGTAACTTGTCTAGAGTCACAAAGTGAAGTGGCAGAACGGAGACCACAACCGAAGTCAATCTTAAATTCAAGGTCCAAGTTCTTTTCGTCAGCAGTTTCTAAGTCCCCGCCACCCCCAGCCCCACGTCACTCTCTAGAGCAACACTGTGTCATCAGAAGGATTATCTGCCCAGCCTGCTGCCTCCTGTGCCCCCAGAGGCTGCTCAGAGCAAGGCCCCGCCCTGGCAGCAGAGCTCACCCATCGCCTCACAGCTGGTTCCTTGGCCGTTTCCTCCAGTAGGCGAGCAGGGACCCAGCTGTAGAGCCAGACACCTTTGGCTGACGGCCCCCAAGCTGTGAGAGGCAGTTCTTCAACCTCTGTGTCCTCGTGTTGCTAAGACAAGGTCCTAGGAGTGGCCAGAGCTGTATGGGATCAGCGGCGGCAGCCCACTGAGAGGCGTGGTGGGAGAGCTACAGTCAGCCACACCTGGTGGCATACCTGCGTTATTTTATTTTCTCTTCATGATACTCCTGTGGGGGTTAGAATTATCATCTCATTTTGTAAAGAAGAAAGGAAAGCGTATAGAAGTTAATAAACTTTGAGACGCAGCTGGTGAGGCTGAGGCATGAAGACGGCTCTGCCTGACTCTCCGCCCAGGCTGCCCATCATGGGGAATCCTTAGCTGGGGACCAACGCGTCTGTTCAGTCCGGTTGGCAGTTGTTTGGGAGTCTCTGTGCCTGTTGGGACCAGCTGCTTCCGGCTGCCCTCATCTGTCCCCAGAAAGCGATGACTCCAGGCTTGCTTGGGCCCTGTGGAACTGGGCCCCTTGGGCAGGCCGGATGGGATCGGGCAACAAGCAGAGAAGGCGGGAAGCCTGGGTGCGCATCATCCCATACCACCTCTTAGAGCTGCGTATCCTTGGACAAATGACTAAACCTTTCTGTGCCTCAGTATCCAAATCTACAGAATGGGGATCCCCACAACTTCTACCCCAAAGGGTTATTGTTAGCATTTAATCACAGAACTCGCATCCAGTACTTAGCTCAGTGTCTGGCACCTGACCAATTATTCTACAGTAAGTCCCCTACATATGAACCTTTAAGTTGCGAACTTTCAAAGATGCGAATGTGCATTCCATCAGCGTCAGGCGTGAGTGAAACTGCAGCTCGTCCTCCGTCTCCTATTGCTGACGATCCTTCAGCTCTGCCATCTCCCACCTCCTCTCCCTCCTCCAGGCAGTAACTCTCCTTGCCTGTTCACTTGATGCCAGTCCCTGTATGCCAGCTGTTGTACTGTACTACTGTACTTTTCAAGGTACTGTACTATAAGATTAAAAATGTTTTTTTGTTTGTTTTTTATGTATTATTTGTCTGAAAACTATTATAAACCTATTACAGTACAGTACTATATAGCCGATTGTGTTAGTTGGGTACCTAGGCTAACTTTGTTGGACTTACGAACAAATTGGACTTTAGAACGCAGGAACGGAACTCATTCGTATGTAGGGGACTGACTGTATTACTGTTACTGAGTAAAGCAGCACTGAAGGGTCATATGGAGATCAGAAAAGAGGGGCAAGGGGAGGGAGGCCTTCCTGAATGCACTTCTCACTTCAGCCTGATGCCAGTGTAGGTTCTGGAACCTGAGTGGAGGAAGAGCCCGGCCTGAACCTGGCTTTGGCATCAGGACCCACGTGCACTTGCATCTGCTGGGAAGGCTCTCCTTCAGTGGCCTTCGAAGTGTGGTCCTTGGACCAGAAACATCGGCGTCCTCTGGGAACTTGTTGGAAATGCAAATTATTGGGCCTCACCCCAGATTTACTTACAGACTGGGGTAGGACCCAGCATTTTGTTTTAATAATCCCTCCAGGTGATTCTAATGTGCCTCAAATTTGAGAATCACTGGTCTACTCATCTTCCAAGCCTCAGGTCATGAGTCACCTCATCCAGGAGCCTTTCTGATCCCCTGCACTGAGACCAGTGCCTTTGGTCTGTATTTCCACACACTCTGTGTAGGTCTCTGAGCTGTACCCTTTGATTGTAATCTCTTCCTCACTGTTTGGTCTCCCCCACTAGACTAGGAGCCCTTTGAGGGCAAAAACCTGTTTCACAGCCATATCCCAATACCAGGTTTCCAGTGGGCCAGCTGAACAAGTAGATGTAGGATGACTTGAGCTCCACCACTACTTACTAGATCTTGGGCAAGTAACTCTCACTCATCCTCTTCCAGTCTCAATTTCTTCATCTGACATTACCCACCTGCTGTGTTGCTGTGAGGCTCAGATGATATGTTAGGAGGCCTTTATAAACTGCTAAAGTTCCACACTTACATAGTCTGCTATTTAGTTAGGTACAGATTGGGGGATTTCATTTCCTTTTCCCATGCATGCATTTTCTGGCATGTAGGTCATTGCTTTTAGCAGCTTCTTTAAAGACCTGGCTTCTACAACAATTGCAGTCTGGGGAGCTGCGGCATTGCTCACCTAGGGATTAACAGGACACTGTCTGGGGTCTGCCTTCCAGTAACTGCCTGGCAGAGAGCACGGGCATGTGGGCAGAGCGGGGCTGCTTGGCTCTGGACCCCTCGGGAGTCCAGCAGTGCCTTGGAGGAAGGCTTCTCTTCCGTTGCCATAGAGACCAACCACTACACCTGTTACCTGCCCATCTCCCTGAGCATATGGTTGTGGGTCTGGTGGTCTTTCATATCCTGTACCCCATGGATGAAGCTATTCATCATGACAACCTAAGAGGACAAAACCAGCTCTACTTGGGAATCCACAGCTGGAGAAACGAAACCAACCCCCATCCAACACACCACCCTGCTACTCTGCCCAGCTGAAGGATGTAACCATCTGAGAACCTCCTGTGTTTTACAAGGCTTATACAAATCATTCTCTGCTAATGCATTTTGGCCAAATCTGTAACCTGAGTGAGGTATCCCCCAGACCTTGGTAAGTGTTTCAAGGGGTAGAAAATTTGGGGCAACTGATCCCTGCATAAAACGCCTGACCTTAGGTTGGGTGATATGGTAAATTTGGCTGTAAAAGCCTGGGAACGATTTTATAACATGTTCAGTTACGTGCTGCTCTTTTCTTGTACCCTTGACTGGAAAATTCATCCTCAGGCCCCCCAGCTTCAGGGGAGGAAATGTTTCCTGCCCTCACCTCTAATTGCTTAGGACCCCTGGTGTACCTTCCCAGAGCATGTTGAACTCACTCTTTCCTTGGAGTTCCTTGTTTAATTTCCATCTTCCCTGTTAGTTTCCAAAAGAACAGGGACCATTTTTGTCCTGTTTACAGCTATATCCCCGTGCCTGGCTTAGAATTTGGCATGCTTTAGATTCTCAAGTATTTGTTGAAATAAATGAGTTAATCTAGGAAATGAATATGGAGCTCTTAACACTTCCTTTGGCCTTCAGACCTAATTTTAAAATTACCTCAAAGTATTTATTACTTCTATAATAAAAATGCTATTTAAAATAATGAAATGGATAAGAATATATGTGAGTTTTCTTTAGGAAATGCTAGATATGACTGGAATTCTTTAATTTGTCCAAACCATAATAAAAATTCTTATTCATGCCTTTCTTATATGCCATGTCTTCCCATATAAAGCATTTTATTAATTTGATCTTATTTTTCTATCTCGGATTTAAATTTTTATCACTTTTCTGGCAAAGAGAATTGATCTGGCCATACCATATAACAATATACTATAACGTATGATAATGAAAATGGTGTAATATCCAGGATAAGATAGAAATAAAGATCAGTGGCACAGGCTGAAGATTCCAGAAACCTTAGATAAGGACTCATACAAAATTGAGGGGGAGAGGAAAGATCATGCAACAAGTGGGGTTGGGCTAACTTAATTGCAGTTTAAAAAAATACGGTATTCACACGTAATATCACACACACACACACACACACACACACACACACACACACACACACATCCCCCCAAACAGCAAAAACTCAGAGTTAAGTAAAAAACAACCAGATCATAGGGGAAAAAAGTCAAGTTTTTGATCTGTTAGAGAAACGTTAATTTTCTCAGCTTTGAAACAATAAAAGCAATCACAAAAGTCATTGAATTATATACCAACTAAAAACATCTGCATAATGGAAACAACAGTGTTGAATTAGAAAGGAAAAATGACATGTTAGCAAAAATGTATCCCTCTAGTTTGACTGACAAATGTTAATATCTATAGTATGTACAGAGCTAGTCCAAATCTGTAAAAAAAAAAAAAAAAAAAAAAAACCAACAAAAACCACCACAATCCCAATAGGTAAAGGAAAGTTATGAACAGACAATTCATACCAGAAAAATGAAAACCAAATGAAGACACAGAGATATCTTGTGCCTTTTTCCATTCAGAGAGGCAGCGTGATGTGGGAGAGAACAAAGGGGACTGGAAGAGACAGCTGGATTTGAGCCCTGGTTCAGTCACTTATTAGCTATGTGACAGCAGCTTTGACCTCGTCTCCCTGTACAATTACTAATCTGCAAAATGGGAGCATCCTCAGACCCACCCCAGGGCTTTTAGTGAGGAAATGGCTTATCATCGTGACTGGCACCATAAAAGGACTTGGTAAATGTTGATTTCCTTCTCACTCCGCTTTTCTAAACAAAGCTTTCAAAACACGACGAAAGAAAAGAGGCAATAAAGGATTTTTATGGTCCTTCTAGAGACTTACTATACCATTCTAAGTTACAGATCCATATCTGTGAGACTCAGGTCACTCATATGCTGAGTTCTGTCCCTCTTGTTCGTTTCAAATAATCCTCAATAAAGAGCTTTCAAAGTTGCAGAAACTCAATCTCGACACTAGGCGGTGCTAGAGCCATTCACTAGGCTGAAGTCTGTGTGGCTGGAGGAAGGTTTCAGAGAGGTCTCTGCCTTGGACAACTCTGTTTATAACTTGGAGGTATCTAGGGCTCCGAGTCCATCTGGCCTGTTAGACTTCTGCGTTCTCTAGTCCAAGGCAAGTCTTCCTTTATAGTCCTGGGGACATCAACGGACCTGAGCAGGTTCTACAGGAGACCAGGAGCACCCTGAAACTTCCAGCCCTGATTTGACAGAAAGATGCCTCTGGCCCCCTGGGAACCATGGCTGGGATGATTAAGGGGGCACAGCCCCTCCAGAGGCATGATTTCTGGAAAGGGTGACCATGTCTCTATTTCACCTGCCTCTCATCTGTCTCACAAACAGATCTGTCTAAACAAAGGTTAATTAATCAGAATGGCTGGGAATAATTAAGGAGACTACAGTCCTTTAGAGGATTCATCATAAGGAAAGGAATAAAATTTATTTTTAAAAGTTCCAGTAATTCCTAACAGTCAGACTTAACTGGAGGAACTAACTGAGTGGTGGAAATTCAGCATTGATTTGCAGGAACCCTGGGCATTTTCTACCCAGGCGCCGGAAGAACTTGTGGAGGATGTGGCTTTTGCTCCGAATTTCTCTTTCCTGTCTCTACCTGCACTCTGGGCTCTTGGAGCCACAACTTGATTTATTGAGCTAAACAAGTCAGCAGCTAATTTGTCCATTCATGGCTGTCCTTTGAGAAGTGGTCCTGGGGATAAAGATGGAAGATCATTGAAAAACAAGTCAGTTTCTCTGGGCAGGACCTCACAAAGTAGGTCACCCTGGCTTTCCACTGGCCTGAGGGAGGCTGGAATCCCATTAACCTCAATAGAGCAGACTCACAAGGAGGGGCAGGGCTGTTTCTGCAAAACAAAACTTGGCTGCGTGTAGGCTTCCTAATTTGACTTCCTAATGAGATTTGGAAGAGGAAAGGGGAGACTGGGGTATGGGAAAACCAAAGGAAAATTCCTTTCCCTTAACAAGCTGGTAGCACTGAGTGGAGAGGCTTTGGGAATTTGGGAAATCTGATTGTTTGCCATGGATGAATTCTGTTCCACTGGGGTCTCAAGATATCTGAGGGATGGGTGAAGGGTGGGAAGGTGTCCCCAAATATTTTTTTCAAATCTTCAGAAAAAAATAAAAAAAGCTCCATTGATTCTTTCATCCTCTTGGAGCTACTGTCCAGTCTCTCTTCTTTCACATCAAACTTCACAGAAGAGTTGTCTCTACTCACTGACTCCATAACCTCACTTTCTGTTCACATTTCACCCTGCTGCAGGCTGTTTACCCTCCCCCCATAACTCAGCAGAAAGGATTCCTAATAAGGTCACTGATGATCTTCATGTTGATCAATCCAACTGGCATCGTGCAACTCTGGTCTTCCTTGATCTCTCAGCTGCCCTGGACACAGCTATCCTTCTTGAATGCTTTCTTCCCTTGGCTTCCCTGTTACCAAGCTTCCTTCCCCAATCTCCTTGCTACTCCATTTTGCTTCCTTTGCAGGCAACTCCTCCTCAGCATTAGATGTTGGAGCTCCTCGGGACTCAGTCCCAAGCCCTTGACTCTCATTCTCAAGCTGTCTCTCAACCATGTCCTTGGTGTTGATTTTCTCCCATTCCTTGGTGACCCTCAATTTTATATCTCAGTTTAGAATTCTCCCCCTGATTTTCAAAGCTTTATAGTTAACCGTGTTCTTAACACCTCCGGTGTCTGAGTGGGGTCCTCTGCAATGTTAAAGCCATGGGGGACACAGAGACCAAGCCTGCATTCCCCGAGGAGGTAGGGGCGCTTGGTACTGCACGCATGAGCAGTGCACCTCACCTGCTCAGCCACCTGAGAGGCAGTGCTGACTTTTACGACATGACTGGCATGCGGCGGCCAGGAGGCGGGTGGCTCCACGTACAAGGCCAGGCCGGGGGCTGGACAGGGCCCTGTTGCTACTTACACGTTGAGAGGCTGCCAGGCTGGCCACTGAGCTTTGGCTTTGATGACAGTGAGGACCTCATCGCTCTGTAAAAAAGGACCACAGGTATTTAGTGAGGAGAGCTGGGCTCAGGGAGCAGGAGTGTTCTGACATAGTGACGCTGTCCACCCCCCATGCCATTACCTGCTGCTGAGACTCTACCTGCCCCCGGGTGAAGAGCCCTGGAGTCTCGGCAGTCCCAGGAGGTGGGGCTGCGTCCAGGGTGCCTGGTGTGTGCTGGACACCGAGGGGCCCACTGAGCCACACTTAAGGGTTCCAGCGCAGACCCTTCTCCACAGGAGCCAGGCTCTAACTTGCCCTCCCCCTGGGATGGCCAGACCTCCACATCATGTCCAGCCTGGAGGGCAGGTCATGCCGTGTCCAGGCTGCCCCTGGGGCCTGCTCCAGCCACACTGCAGCCACCATCTGACCCCAAGGGTTGTCACCCCCGAGGCCTCTCCTGCTGTCGAGACTCACATACTGGATCAGACTCCCCTGGAACAAGGAGGGCAAGATGAAGCCTGGGGCCCACACTCCTGGGCCACTCATGTAATCCTGCTCTAGTTTGCTTTGGACAGTGTGTAGGGCACCCTTAAAGCCTAGGGACCTAAAAGAATTTTTTGAGGAAGAATTTGATAATTAACATTTAGAAGGAAAGCCTTAAGTCACCATCGTGGGGAAAAATCAGAATTTTGTTAATCTTGCTTAACTTTACTTCGAGATTTGTTTGGGTTTTTATTTTCAATTACACATTGGGGCTGAGGGCTACCATAGGCTTTTCAAGGCTTAAGCTTCCACAGGTCCAAATTCACTTTTGGCTGGGGTTTCCCCAGAGTGGATTCAGCTGGTCCTGGAGCTCCCCTTCCCCGGGCCGGGGCCCAGCAGTGCTCAGACACCACTGTCCACGCTGCACGGAAAAGCCCAGGATGTCACCAGCAGGGGCAGCAAGAGCTTTGTTGCCGAATGAACAGGTTTCTGAGTTCCCGAAGGGCAGAGACTGGCTTGGATGGCCCACAGCTCTGCCCCAGTCCTTAGACTTGTTCCTGGCAGTAGGTACCTAGCATATATTTGGGATGAATCGATGAACTTCTCCTTAGTTGGTGGGTACCTTGCCCAGAAAATCCCATGCAAGGAGGAGGTCAGAGGTGCCTCCAGGCTCAGGCCGCAAGATTAGAAAAAGCCCCTGGTCTGGAGCACCTGGTCTGCAGCCAGGGAATGGGTTGCTGGAGCAGGGTGGGGAGCTCAGAGGGGACAGGAGCTTAGCCAGATCCTGCTCGGTCTGGGCACCTACTCATGGTCCTGGTGGGGCGAGGGTAGAAGTGAGGCCCACAGAGCACCCCGTCCCCCCAGAAGCTCGCAGCCTGCTCTGAGCTCAGGCTTCCTTGGGGGTTCCCCCTTTTGGTCACAGGAAAGAATCTGTGGATGCACAGACACCCCCCCCCCGCCACTCACATGTCTGCAGGGAGAGCGTTTCCAAGTCCCAACAGAGCGCTTTACATTTCTCATGGGAGATTTTTTTATTTGTTGAGACTGTATCCCTGACTCACTCCTAATACGCATCTGCTGAGTGACTGAGAGAAGCTGCCTGACGTGAAGTCACATGTAAGACTCGAGCTGGTCTCCTGTGACCTGGGTTTCCTGTACTTAGCTCATACGTTCCATGTCCCACAATGAGTTCTTCATCTGCCCCTAGAGCACTGCTCTTCCTCAGTGGACCCCGTCGGGCACATCCACCAGCTGCCTGCATTCCTCCATCTCTTACCCCTCACAGCCGTTGGACCCCAAGATCCACTGCATTCACAGCCTTACTATCTCGAGTCCTTCCACGGTCTCCTCAC